>NC_136717.1:20937723-21182723 GCF_936440315.1 Barbus barbus
AGATGGGGAGGTTCTGGGTTCAGACGGGACCACCGAACCTGTTCACAAACGACTGCGGTTGTCCACTGAAGATGGAGAAGACCCTCAGGACTCTACCTCAACGGAGTATTCTGTTGTCACTCTGCCAAGTGAGTATAAATACACATGCACATGTTTGTACACCGGTTATATATTTAAGTGACTAACGATAATGCAAATAATCAGAACTCAGAAAGAGCTTTATTACCAAGTAAGTGTGTTTGCACACACAATGAATTTGACTTGGCGACAGGAGCTTCAGAAAGTACAGACAGTGCAAACAAACATGACAGTGCAGAAATACATAGGAATTACACAGTAGGGATGGAATATAACACTAAGAAAACTAAATAATGCACTAATATAGAGAAAAAAACATGTAATTGTTTAAATTAATGTACAGATATGTTATTTACAAATACATATATAAACCATGCGTTATTAATATTTAAATGAAACTAATTAAATTTAAAATTCTATATAATAAACAAATAATTACATTAATGCATTTATTTGTAATATTTTAAAATATAATTTAAAATAGTTAAAAAAAATTGCATGCATCACTTGCACTTAATGATGATATAATGCGTTAAACTGTAAAGAGGGATATTATATTAACTGGTTTGTGCTGATTTTAGTTACAGAAGGTGATGAAAGCTTCGAGGTGACAATGACTGCTACAGAGATGAGAGATGGGGAGCTGGAGTCAGACGATCCTTCTGAAACAACAGTAGAAACTTTATGTGTTTATTAGTGCTGTACAACTTTATCAGCTTTAATTGCTGGCTTTGCATGAATTTAGTACTTCATTTAGTGTGTTCATTTATTTCTGATTATTTAGGTAGTATATAAATATAAAAATGTTGTTTGTCAACAGGATAAGGATTCTTCTGTCCAAAAAATAGGTAAAGATGTATCAGCTGTCAGTCAAGCCTGGTTCACCACGAAAGAGGATAAAGACACACTGGTTAATAAAGGTAAAACATATTTCTTATTGATACAGGTCTGTATTGTTATGCAAACCCAGCATAAGAAATATAGGACCTGATATCAGTACACACAGTCTTATTATTTGTTATATATCCTCAGGTCACAAATGGAAACAGGGTATGTGGTCAAAAGAGGAGATTGATCTCCTGATGAGCAACATAGAGCGTTATTTAAAGGTGAGCATGCATTATAGATTCATCACATTTGCTGGAGGTGCCATCTTTGATTTGCACCCTTGCTATTTATCTCTCTGTGAATCTCGACTTAGAACCGAGGGATTCGGGACCCTGCGGAGATCATCTTTGAGATGTCGAAAGAGGAGCAAAAGGATTTTTACCGCAGTATAGCATGCGGTTTGAACAGACCGTTGTTCGCTGTATACAGACGTGTACTACGAATGTATGATAACCGAAACCACGTAGGCAAGTAAGTTGCTTTTATTTATTTTTTAAACCGATATACAAATCCAGAATCAATTATACATCTAAAATGACTGGTGTAATATTTGATATGTGCTATTCTTGTTGTTTAGATACACTGATGAGGAGATCAATAAATTGAAAGAGTAAGTTAAGCCATGAATCTTGAATGTCATGAAGTGTGACCTGAATGTGTGAGCTACATTGTCAGATTTGGGTGTGTTATTAGGCTAAGGGAGAAACATGGAAATGACTGGGCCACCATTGGGGCAGCACTTGGTCGCAGTGCATCATCTGTGAAGGACCGCTGCCGTCTCATGAAGGACACATGCAACACTGGTCAGTTTTTCCAAATGTTCATTTTAGTGTCCCATCAAAAAGGTAGATTAAAACACATATATATATATATATATATATATATAATGTATATGTATATATATTTATGTATGTATATATAGTTTATTTTTGTTATATTAAACAAATATGCTTCTGTTATAACTATGTTATAAAATATGTATTTTACATAAACCTAATAATTAAAAATAATATAACAGCATAATATGCAAATATTAATAATGAGAGAATTATTACCTATTCAAATATATTTTTATTATCATTATAAATTTTATATTTCATAAATTAAATTGTGTATCTTTTATTGAACTTATTAATTAAAAAATAATTCATTAAATTATTTTAAGTCTTATTTTATTAAGTAAAATTAGAATGACAATGAAAATTTTTATTAAATTATAAAAACAATACTGTATTATTGTCCAGTTTATTTTTATTATGCTTATTTAATTATTTGTGTTACATCATTGTAAACGCTCGTGCTTTAGGAAAATGGACGGAGGAAGAGGAGAGAAGGTTGGCAGAGGTGGTCCACGAGTTGACGGGCACAGAGGCGGGTGACGTTGTAACTCAGGGAGTCTCTTGGGCATCGGTGGCTGAGATGGTCGGCACTCGCTCAGAGAAACAGTGCCGCTCCAAATGGCTCAACTACCTTAACTGGAAACAGAGCGGTGGCACGGAGTGGACCAAAGAAGATGACATAAACCTTGTTCGCAGGTAGTTCACAGTAAAATTCACAATACCTTTTCACAAACTAATTATGAATCATTAATCATAATTATGCATGAGCAGGATAGCTGAACTGGATTTGGAGGATGAGAATGAAATTAATTGGGACATTCTGGCCGGAGGGTGGAGCAGCGTTCGCTCGCCTCAGTGGCTCCGCAGCAAATGGTGGACCATCAAAAGACAAGTGGCCAATCACAAGGAACTTCCCTTTCCTGGTGAGACACATTCTTTATAGTTGAGCATGTCTGATATATTGTGAGTTCAGACACTGAAGCAGTGTTTTCTGTGTTGTGCAGTCTTGTTGAAAGGGCTGCAGGATGTTGTGGAGGCACCACCGTCTGCGATGAACAAGGTTGTGGTTGTTGGTTCTCGATCTGCTAATGCTTCGCCCAGCCCCGTCACAGCACTGCAGATCCCGGTTCAGATTCCAGTGCAGATCACACATGTCTGTGAGTCAAATAACCTGTGAATGTAGTTTCAGTGAATTTTGTGGTCATTACAGTTCAGTACCATTGTAGATTCAATGCACCATTTTCTCTCTCCACAGCTTCTTCAGACGGTGCAAGCGGTGCCTCGGACAGTGAAACCATCACATTGAACTCCGGGGCTTTACAGACTTTTGAATTATTGCCTGTGAGTACCTCAGATTTTACTTTGATGATTTTTCAAAACTATAAGGTGTGTTTATAAATCATTTGTGTAATTTCCTCCCTAGTCATTTCACCTGCAGCCCACTGGCACCCCTGGAACGTATTTCCTCCAAACAGGAACCAATCAGAGCCTCCCACTCACACTCTCAGCCAACCCCACGGTCACACTCACAGCTGCAGCTTCGCCATCTTCACCAGACCAGATTATTTTACACAGCCTCACCGTAAGTCTTTTGTGTGCACAAGGGGTTATAGTTAACTACAAATATTAAAAAACACATTTGTTACTTGAAATGAAATGACATCAAAACTTTTTTATTTGCCAAGGCAACTTTTTTGTTTAGTTTGATATTGAAGTACTAAAGTAACTAAAACTGAAATCAAAATGAACAAAAACTAAATGGACAAAAATGACAAAAGCACACAGCAAAATTACAAAAGCTAAACTTAAATTATATTTAATAATTTTATTACAAGTAAACTAAAAATTAAAAACCAAATAAAAATTATAATAGTATATTACTGATACTAAAATAAATATTTTACACACATTTATACATTATGCATTTTTGAAAAAACGAATAAAAATGACAAAAACACAAAATTTGTAATTATCTTATATATATAAATTTGTGGGGGGGGGGGAATTTAAATGACAAAAAGACAGCAAATTTACCAAATTTAAACTTAATAAATGGAATTATTTTTAAAACTATTAAAACTAAAATTTTAAATGAAAATAAAACTAAATCAAGATATCAATAGTATGTTGATACTAATAGTATAATGATACTAAAATATTTACCAAAAATAATGTGATGTCACAAAGTCCGTAATTCTCTCTCTTTCACTTTCACCGTCTGCGTCAGACCGACAATGAGAATGTGACCGTTCAGATGTCCCACCCAGGCATCATCATCCAGACGGTGACCTCCGAGGACCTTTCGGACCCTCTCGGCCAATCAGAGCTGGAGGGAGAGCAGGAGCTTGAGAAGGAAGAGCCTTCGGAAAACCAAAACAACTCTGGAGAAGAGGAGCCGAGTGAAGAGAGATCAAAAGATGTACAAGAAGAAGAAAAGGTTTAATTTTCTGAATCCATTAGAAAAAGTGTTCTCATGCCACCTTCCTGCTCATGAAATTCTCCTTTCTTTATTTAGACTCTCGACTCTCCTAAAGTTGGGGAAACTGTAGAGAGTTCTGGGTTGGATGAAGGAGCCGTGCTCATGGTTCCGTCTCCGAGCAGCTTTATTCCTACTAATGAGGACATCAGCACGGATTCTGTCCTTCCTCTTGGAGCGCTGACAGGTAATGATGTTAACTAGTTGACTAAGTCTGGTACGTTATTAAGAAGGCTAACAGGTAGTGTAAGCGCTCTAACCATTTGTTTTTCCATACAGATCCCATTCTGCAGAACCAGGAAGAGGGATCAGACTGATCCACAAGACACAAAAACACTGACTTTAGAGGATGCGTTCCTTTATATAGAGACAAATGCAGCATGCAGGATCATCCAAACATCATCAAAAGAAACATGCGTGCATCAAAACACCTCAGTATTTATTTATCATGCAAGTTTCTGAGCCTCATCTGTGTCTCAGTGCAGTTAAAAACATGAAATACTCTGAAACTACACTTTTTTTATAGTGTATTTAAAATGATGTAATACATTCATTATTTTAAATGTATTTTTTTGTGTATGTATATCTAGATTTGACTAGTTTTTGTAGCCTACTTTCCTGCTTAACAGTAAAACTTGATATAAAGCTACGTGACGCTGCACTGTTCTGATATATTAATTAGAGAGGTTGTACAAGAATGTTTCCAAATGTTCACTCGACTAGATGGACATAATTTATGAGATGGTTTAAATATTTAAGTTTGTGCCTCTGTGTTTATTTATTGAATAAACAAATTTTTGTCACCATTTGCATGTCATTATTATTGTCCCATTGAAATGATCTGTTCTCATGAATAAAATGAACTGGACTGTTGTAGCTCAGAGATTAAGGAACAGGGAAGAGGAAATAAATGTTATTGGTTAAGTCTCAGTAAATCTTAAATTATGAAGATCTGACTTGTCCCCAAAAGGTGCCTTAAGGGAAGGACTGTTTTAGGCATCAAAATGGCAAAAATGTTGATTATGGAGGCTGCTTCTGGAAATACATGATACAAATAATTTTAAATTAATAAAAAACAAAATTCAGTCCTTTCATCTACAGAAAGTGTCTTTTTAATGTTGTGTATTTATGCCCTTTTATAGTTTTTATTAATGTTTTGTTTTTATTTGTATGCGTTATGGTTTTAATTAATTCTTTAATTCTTTTCAAAATATTATTTTCATTAGGTTTATTTTGTTTTATTTTTTATTTTATCAGTCATTTTAATGCCTGAACTACAACCAAACGAAAATGAGCAATGTTACTTACTGAAATAACTTTAGGATTTTTATGGAATATTTATCTTGTATTTTATTTCAGCTTTATTAAAAAAATAAAAAAATTGTTTCAGTTTTTACATTAACCCTGCCTTACTACGCCTGACAGTCTGTGACACACACACCTATTGGCCACAAGAGAGAGCTGACAATCAGTTATTTTTCATTTGGTGTACGCAATAAATAGGGACTTCTGCAAATGTTAAAGAAGGCTTAGATATTTTGGAATTAAGTCAGTGACCCACCCTGATCCAGCTTTCATTTTCTGAGCGCTGTAACACGACTTGAAACAAGTGCAGTTTTCCTTCCTCTCCACTAGGCGGCAGAAGCGGGCTTCAACTTCGGTATCACACCTTTGGATGACAACCTTCAACACGTGCAGGTTGATTTAAAAACAGATCATATAGATGACAGCTCAGCGACAGACTCTTTAAACGGCACATATTCCAGAGGTTAGTAAGTAATATAATCAAACTACTTTTAGATTACTTTTAACCTATCTAGTTTTTCACATTGATTTAAATAGGATAATGTTGTACGATATTAATATAAAAATACAAAGAGTAAGAAAATATATTCCATTTGTTGTTATAAACAACAGTACATTAAATATTATATTACATCAAGGTTTCCCAAACTGGGTTTGTGAAGGAACTGCAGGGTTTTATTAGTTTAATGAAAAGCTAATAATTAATTCAGTCATAAAAATGTTACATTAAAACAAATCATTTTAAAATTAATTCAAAATAAAACACTTATATGTTTTACCAGCTAAGAAGATCAGCACTTTTAGAGTTCATCCCTCTATCTGATGTGAGCATAAGTATTGGGACAGTTGCCTCACAGGTCTTTCTAAGTGATCAGCTGTGTCCTGTTGCATTAATTCTTCAGATATTAAAAGCAGGAATGTGTCGTATCAGTTATATTCATTACTTCTGCATTCTGAATCTTGCATTCAATGCTGCTTGATGTCACACTCAGCTGGCTTTCTCACTCTCCTCTCTGCCTATGCACCCACTCTTGACGCGTCTCCTGAGGACAAGGACGCCTTTTATGCCCATGTTAGCGAGGTCATTCATTCCGTCCCGGCCGATCTAGCTCTGCTTGGGGACTTCAACGCCAGAGTTGGAGGGGATGTCATTGCCTGGAGGCCGGTCTTGGGTCATTTTGGGATTGGTAGCATCAATGACAACGGCCAACGTCTCCTCGAGTTGTGCGCTGCTCATGACCTATGCTTACCGGGTTCCTTTTCATCTGGACCTATTAGATCCAAGGTTACCTGGATGCACCCCCGGTCCAAACATTGGCACCAACTTGATCACATTATTGTCATGAGGAGCCGACTCAACGCTGTCAAGAAGTACAGGAGCATGCACTCTGCGGACTGTGACACCGACCACGCCCTTGTCCGCTGCACTCTAAAACTCACCCCAAAGAAGATTCACAGTGCCACTCCACTCCAAAGCTAAACACTGAGCTGATGCGGAAACATGAATACGTGGCAAGATTCTGTGCACGTATGGAGGGCCTTCACTTCAGAGTTGACGACACTCCTGAAAACACCTGGGCAGGTTCCATGGCAGAGGCTGCATCTGAGGTCTTCGGCCTTTGTAGAAGGAAACAGCCGGATTGGTTCCTTGCAAGCTCTGCTACATGCTCCTGGCCCTAGCTGACAAGCGTGCTGCCCATCTCAGTGTTCTCCAAGATTGAAACGACGCCACTATTGCTCACTATCGTAAGGCCAGGAATGACGTGAAGCATCTCACACGTCAGGCCTACGAGCAGTACTGGCAGGACTTTAGTGAGAGGGTAGAACGGTGTGCAAGTACTGGGGACATACGCGGCATGTACAGCAGCATCAATGAGGCACTGGGTCCTACAGTGAAAAAAACGGCACCTTTGCGAGCCACTGATGGCACCATCGTCAACGACCTTCCAGGCCAGCTTGGTAGATGGGTTGAGCATTACAGCTTGCTGAATGGCACTCCTGTGGACGCCGATTTGAACGCTGTTTCTGCTGCTGTACCACAACTACCTGTCTTTAACGAGCTGGATGCGGAGATCTCAACAATGGAAATCGAGCGTGCGATTGCAGCTATGAAGAATAACAAGTCACCGGGCAGCGATGGAATTCCAGCGGAGCTGCTGAAGTGTGGCGGGGTAGTGTTGGTCAGTGTTGGTGTTGGTTGATTCGATGATGACACACACAAACCAGGATGAAGATGAGGGAGCTGACTTTGAGAGAAAAGCAAGCAATTTGGATGCTAAAAGAACAGAGGAAGTCAATTAGAGCTCTAGCAAAAATAAAGGGCATGGAGAAATCAAGAGTTTGGAAACCACCAGCGACACCAGCAACCAACAACTACCTGATCGGCTGAGAAAACAACAGTAGTTGATGACAGACAAATCATAAAAGCTGTGAAAATGAACCCTAAAAGACGTGTCTGTAAAATCACCAACAACTTCCAGAAAGCTGGGGTGATGCTCTGACAATCTACTGTCCTCAGGAGACTTTGACACAGAATTACAGATGCTACACAGCGAGATGCAAACCTCTGACAGCCCCAAAAATAGAAAGGCAAGATTAGAGTTTGCAAAAAAGAACAAAGGTGAGCCAGAAGAGTTTTGGCACTGTGTTTATGGACCGATGAGACAAAGATGAACCTTTATCTAAGTGATGGGAAAGCAAAAATGTGGAGAAAAAAGGGAACTGCAAATGATCCCAAGCATACAGTCTCATCTGTAAAGCATGGTGGAGGTGGTGTCATGGCATGGGCATGCATGGCTGCCTCTGGAACAGGCCCTCTCAATTTTACTGATGACTTAATGTATGATGACAGTAGCAGAATGAATTTCGAAGGGTACAAAAGGAAGGGAAGGGTATCTTGCCTACCAATATTCAAGAAAATGCCACCAGATTCATTGGGAAGTGCTTCATATTGCATCAGGACAATGACCCAAAACACCCTGCCAGTTCAGTCAAGGAATTGGAAAGAATCAGGGCAAAGAAATGGAAAGTCTTAGATTGCCCAAGTCAATCTCCAGATTTAAATCCGATTGAACATGAATTTCACCAGCTGAAGAGGAGAGTAAAGGCAGAAAATCCCTAAAACAAGCAACAATTGGAATTGGCTGCATTAAAGACTGAGAAAAGTATTTCAAAGGATGAGACCAAGAGTCTGGTGATGTCTATGGGTCACAGACTCACTGCTGTGATTGTGCGCAAGGGATCTGCAACTAAATAATAGCTTTTAATCTTTTATATCTGCCTTATGTTCAACTGTCCCAATACTTATGATCACATCAATGAGTGGGATGGACTCTAAAAGTGCTGTTCTTTTTATTTGGTAAAACATGTACAGTGGAGCAAATAAGTATTTGATACACTGCCGATTTTTCAAGTTTTCCCACTTACAAAGAATGGAGAGATCTGTAATTTTCATCGTAGGTACACCTCAACTGTGAGAGACAGAATATAAAAAAATCCAGAAAATCACATTGTATGATTTTTGAATAATTAATTTCCATTTTATTGCATGAAATAAGTATTTGATACAATAGAAAAATAGAACTTAATATTTGGTACAGGAACCTTTGTTTACAATTACAGAGGTCAGACGTTTCATGTAGTTCTTGACCAGGTCTGCACACACTGCAGCAGGGATTTTGGCCCACTCCTCCATACAGGTCTTCTTCAGATCTTTCAGGTTTCGGGGCTGTTGCTGGGCAACACGGAGTTTCAGCTCCATCCATAGATTTTCTATTGGGTTCAGGTCTGGAGACTGGCTAGGCCACTCCAGGACCTTGAAATGCTTCTTACGGAGCCACTCCTTAGTTTCCCTTGCTGTGTGTTTGGGGTCATTGTCATGCTGGAAGACCCAGCCACGACCAATCTTCAATGCTCTTACTGAGGGAAGGAGGTTGTTGCCCAAAATTTCACAATGCATGGCCCCATCCATCCTCCCCTCAATACGGCGCAGTCCTCCTGTCCCCTTTGCAGAAAAGCATGTTTCCACCCCCATGCTTCACGGTTGGGATGGTGTTCTTGGGATTGTACTCATCCTTCTTCCTCCAAACACGTTGAGTGGAGTTTATACCAAAAAGTTCTATTTTGGTCTCATCTGACCACATGACCTTCTCCCATGCCTCCTCTGGATCATCCAGATGGTCTTTGGCAAACTTCAGACGGGCCTGGACATGTGCTGGTTTGAGCAGGGGGACCTTGCGCGTGCTGCAGGATTTTAATCCATGACAGTGTAGTGTGTTACTAATGGTAACCGTTGAGACTGTGGTCCCAGCTCTCTTCAGGTCATTGACCAGGTCCTCCCGTGTAGTTCTAGGCTGATCCCTCACCTTTCTCAGGATCATTGTTACTCCACGAGGCGAGATCTTGCATGGAGCCCCAGTCCGAGGGAGATTGACAGTCATCTTTAATTTCTTCCATTTTCTAATAATTGCGCCAACAGTTGTTGCCTTCTCACCAAGCTGTTTGCCTATTGTCCTGTAGCCCATCCCAGCCTTGTGCAGGTTTACAATTTTGTCCCTAGTGTCCTTAGACAGCTCTTTGGTCTTGCCCATAGTGGAGAGGTTGGAGTCTGATTGACTGAGTGTGTGAACAGGGGTCTTTTATACAGGTAACGAGTTCAAACAGGGGCAATTAATACAGGTAATGAGTGGAGGATAGGAGGGCTTCTTAAAGACAAACTAACAGGTCTGTGAGAGACAGAATTCTTGCTGGTTGGTAGGTGATCAAATACTTATTTCAATGCAATAAAATGGAAGTTAATTATTTAAAAATCATACAATGTGATTTTTCTTGATTTAAAAAAAAATATTCTGTCTCTCACAGTTGAGGTGTACCTACGATGAAAATTACAGATCTCTCCATTCTTTGTAAGTGGGAAAACTTGAAAAATCGGCAGTGTATCAGATACTTATTTGCCCCACTGTATGTGTTGAAACGGCTAATAATAAAATGTGACATTCTGTAGTTTTGTCTCATATTCATCTTTTAATCATATTTGCAAATGTCTTGACTCCACAGCCAACAGAGCAATTTTGTCTTTACTGTTCCAATACTCATGGAGGGCACTGTATATAAATAAATATATATATGTGTGTATGTTATCTTTGATTTATTAACTATTATTTAGACTAACTTTTAAATGCTGATGTTGTGGATATACTATATGGTGCAATGTCTTTGTTTTGTGTTTCTCCTACAGAATATGTTTGGACCTTAGAGTGTGGAGCGACTTTGACTGTAATGAGGGACATCTGCTCATGAACAGGTAAGCCTTAGATGTTGTGTTTGTGTTTTATGTACTACACATGTAGGTTACCAGCATTTTCTTTTTGGAGGGTCACCCCTCTAGAAAGCAAATGATGGAAACCTAAACGGGTGAGGAAGGATCGGCAGAGCAAAATTTTTATACAGCAAATTTTTTATTTTTTTTTCTGTCAAGATGCATAACCACTGCTGGACATCGCTCTGGGACTCGGGGAGGACCTGATTAATCCTCACCCCTTCTTTCACACAACACTCACTCATATCGCAGAGATCTGGCTGGGGTCGAACCAGCAACCTCTGAACCATGAGGCAGTGCTCTTACCAGTGAGCCACAGATCTCTTGGTTGAACATGTGCTGGAACTTATTTTTCACTATTCACCTGTATGTGATTTACAATAAATCAGTTAAAGTTTCCAGTTGGGTGACTGTTCCCTGAGGTGGGATTTGAACCCATGCCTCCATAGCAGCCTTATCAGCCGAAAACACACACTTAACTACTAACCCATTGTGGCTTTCACAATGAAAGCTTGTGTTGAGACACTTTGTTGGATTTATAATGAAAACAATTTAACATAAGCTTTGGTGGGATTTGAACTCAAGACGCAACGGTTTATCTGCTGAGCCTGTGGAGTCGACTCAATGGGTGTTTTGGATAGGATTTTATTGAAGGTTTGCCTTACATGTAGAAAACTTGAATAACTGTGGGATTTGATCTTAGGAGTTTCCCTTGAAGTAAACAGTTAGTTATCCTCTGAGCCACAGAGTCTATAATAAGCAGCAGAGGCTTTTCTTTATTCATTTACCTTTAGGCTCAAATGATAAACACAAACACTTTACTTAAATATCATCATTTGTTCATTCAAATTAATAGTTTTTATGTTTCTGAAACACTTGCCTTGAAGTTTCTAGTAACCCTAAAGACCCTGATTAGCTGCTTCAGGTGTTTTTAATCAGATTCCAGTTAGTAGTGATGCTTTCAATGAAACTGTCCTCTATAAAACAAAACAAACCCTGCAAATTAATAAAATAACACATATTATACAGACATGTCATATTTAATGGTATTTGATGATTTTTAAATTGCATTTAAAATATTGTATTTTGAATCAAATATTTGCAGTAGGTTTGTAAAATCTTTTTTAGGCATGTTTTGGCCAGAGTTTTTCTTGCATTTACAGCTTTGACCAGCAGTTTGAGTGAATCATTTTGCGAACCAATATTGTTTCAACTGATTCAAAGCTTAGAAAAGGTTTGTTTCTTCAAGTCTCTTCTGCAGGGGCTTGCTCTCTCTTAGTCTCTTTGCGTCTACTGCTGTTGTCTTATGATCATGCATGTACACTTTTTGTCCACATGGAGGTGAACACACTGAATTGATTTCATGCAGATTGTGAAAATCAGAGATAGTCAGATTATTGTGCTTTAAGCCATCTTCACTTAAAAACTTTGAAATGCATGAGATTTGAAACAAGACAATTATCAAAATCGGTATTTAATAATCAGTATCAATGATTCATCAGTCAGTATCTGTTTTTCAGTCCTCTCATCCCTCATGAAGGAATCTCTCATGCATTTTGAGCAAAAGGGCTTTTTATTTGACAAAATTATGAATAAATAAAATGAGCTTTGCCATTTTTTATTTTTTTTGTTATCATTCCTGCAAAACAGTATCACTTTTTAAATATTATCATTTTGGGATATTGCAAGACTTATGTTATGATTCAAATTATGTCTGTTTACAACCCAGAAAGTTTACAGAAAATGGAATGGAGGCCTACTTTCAAAACGTTCATCATTGCTATTTTTTAAAATTCATATTGAAATCCAACTTTAATTTAATTAGCTGTAGATAAGGGTTGATTTGTTAATTATTCATTTAGTTAAAGACAAAGATGTAAACACTTAATGTCTAAACCCAGCTGCACCATCTAGTGGTCACAAAGACCTGGTCAAATATGAACAAATAAAGTTCCCCTCGTGTTTCAGCAGAACTTATATAAAACCTTTCCATGTTTCACAACTTTGTACTAAAACATAAAACACAACAAATGTATATTGTGTATATGTATTTAATCATTACATAAAATCCAAATTACAACAGTTGATAACCAAAATAAGGTAAGGTTTTCACCATATCAAATAACACAGTGTTCAGTAATTTAGAAAAATGAACAAAAAGCATAATTTACAATGACTGCTGCATGTCTTTAATCAAGTGCTCTTATTCAAGATTGCATTTCTAATAATTTAAATACAAAATAAAGATTTTTCCTAATTAGGAATGTACCATAGGTGTGTCATGTACAAATATAAAAGCATTATGCATTACATTGCCATGGCTTATTTCAAAACCTCCCAGTCTTGTCATTACATTGGCATATAGGTTAAGCTGTGTACAGCATTCAGGGTGCAAAATGTGTGCACGGACATCCAAGAGTGCTACGGATCGCTAGCATATTTGCATCTATAATATGTTTAGTTCACTAACATGGCTCCCAAAGGCAGACTGGCCCTGCCCACACAAATGGGGCTTGTAGGAAAATGAATTCTTCTGATTGAAGAACTCAAGTGGGGTTATGTGGGTTCCAAAGCACCCACATAACGATGAACATTCCGCTGATTGGGACGGCTCCCGTGGAAACAGCATTATAAGGCATTGCTCTGTTTATCACGTCCCACGTCATGGAAATACAAGTTGGCACAGATACACAGCAGAACGATGGAACAGAGCATGTAGTAGATCAAGTTGCGAAACTTGGGCTCCAGATCTCCTTGCCTATACCAGTATATCTGAGAGAGAAAGTGATGGATGTGATTTCATTTCTTTCGATTAGGAATTGCATTCAAGACCATTTATTTCACTTCGGCACCATTTAAACAATTAAATATAATGCTTTCTAGATTACATTGCAAGTTCTTACTCACCAGAACCAACACTGATCCGCAGACTAGCATGATACAGATGGCAAAGAATATATTCAATGGCTTGGGAGGAAGAGATGGGAAGACGAATGAGCTAATGATGGTCACCTGAAAGAAACGGCGAAATTTCAGAGTTAATAATGACAATATGATTAACAGATATATACGGAGATCTTTATTAGTGGTAAAACTTACCAGAACGAGTAAAGACGCAAGTCCACCAACCACTACATTGATGATTCTATCCTGAAAGTGATTGATAAGAATATATTAGTGTAGTTGACAGAAAATAGTTGCATTTATAGGTGCTGCAGTGAATATTATTTACATAGCACCAATATATGGAATGCCTCAAGAGAGAACAAAGCTGGTTAAAGTTTAAAAAAAAAAAATAGTCACGTTCAGAATAGTTCACTCAAAAATGTGAAATGCAATAAAAAGATTCATTAATAATATTACAAATAATAATGCTTCCTCCTGTGAAAAAAATCCATCTCATGTTGTCCTCTCACAAACAAAATCCAGAAATGTTTTCACTTGTAAACAGCTTGATCTGTGCATATTTCTATCCTGATAAACACAAGACAATTTTTTTTTTTTCACTGAAGAAAGTAATATTATGGATAGAGGCTGAATAAAGGATTTGAAGTGAAAATGCCTTGATGGACATCTTTTCACTTAAGATATTAATTGAAGGACTGGAGTCGTTTGGATTACTTGTGAATTACTGTGTTTTTTTATCAGCTGTTTGGACTCTCATTCTGGTGGCAACCATTCACTGCAGAGCATCCATTGGTGAGCAAGTGATGTAATGCCTATCCTAATCTGTTCCGCTGAAGTAAACTCATCTACATATTGGATGGGCTGATGGGGAGCCCATATAATATAACAGGTGCATTACCCTGGCCGACGTCTCCCCGAACAGAGGCCTGTTGTCCATGCCGCTGGTGCCATATGTGCGCGTAGTGAAGTCATCCATGGCCAGAGCAGTGCACGCACCCTTTCCTGATATCTTCTACCAGCAGCTTCCCCTGTGGAGCGGAGGATGGCAGTGCATGTCCGCTGCTCTTTAGGTTGGGTTTGCGCCTCACGGCAAGAGATTCAGAGGCAGGACATAGTCACGGTGGGGTTACCTAGAGCGTTAAATCATTAAAACATTCATTAAGTTCACTAATTTCATGGCACGTCAAAGTGTCTGATATGAACTAACAAATCCCAGAGCCCCAGCACTTAATGATGCGTCACGAACTTTGCTCCTTTTCCCATGAATCCAAAGACTTTTATTACAATAGAGCTTCAGAGTAACACAACAAGCCTGCCTTTCTAATAATCAGCCCAAGGGGCTTGAGTTGATTCAGGTGGACTGGATCATGAAACCATAAGAACAGTCTTAAAAATGTGTGATCGGTCATGTGAGAGCTTGATCTTGACGTCAGTGCAGAAGGACAGAAGGCTCTACTCAGTTTATGTATTTTGTAGCTTATGCAGAACCCTGTTAGTGTTTATTTAACCATATAGTCACATACAAACATGACATTTAAACAATATTATGCCAATTTATTTGTGTCACAAGTATATTAATGTTGTCAGTAGAAAAGACATCCTTAAAGAGACAGTTCACCTAAAAATGAAACTTCTGCCACCATTTACTCATTACATTACTGTTATTAGTAATGCTGTCAAACGATTAATCGCATCCTAAATAAAGTTTGTTTACATAATGTGTGTGCTGTGTATATTCATTATGTGTATATAAATACACACACACGCAAGTACATATTTAAGAAAAATACATTAAGTTTATACATTAAATTATATATATATATATATATATATATATATATATATGATATAAATTATATGAATATAAATATATACATGTAAATATTTTCAAAATATGCTGTGTGTGTGTATTTATATACAAAATAAATATACACACACACATATATATGTAAACAAAAACCTATTTTGAATGCGATTAATCACGATTAATTGTTTGACAGTACTAGTTTTTTGTTCTGTAAGTCAAATAAGTTTGGAACAACATGATGTACGTTAATAATAATAAGCATTTTTGGATGAACCATTCCTTTAAAACTATATATATCATTTTTTGTACACAACCTACAGCACATTACCTTGCAATCCGATGCAAATCTTCATTATGATAATGGATAATGTCTCACAAATTCTGGATGCAGCTCGTGTCAAAAGTTATCCAAGTATGGAAGACAATGATGATCTCCAGACTATTTTGCAGCTCTGTAATCAAATAAAGCAAATGGACCATTAGTGTCTAATGTCTCATGCACTCATTTCCTAGTATTGATTGTTCTAGTCTAGATTCTTATAAAAAAAATGTAGCCAATTTAAAATTGCTTAGTGGTAACAAAACAATAGTACATCCCTTTCAGATAACCACCTTATCAGTCCAGTAAATGACTTTATAGCTTTGACTGTAGTATTAGTGCAGGTGCATGAACTTTTGCTTATATATTTACTGATCAATAAATATCATCCACTAAACTTTTTTTTTTTTTTAGTTTTACCACGTGTGAGAGCTAAGCGCAATGCTTTCAGCTGAAAAAAAAAAAAAAAGTACACATGACCACAAACAGATTGTTTTGATTAATATGAAAAAGCTAACAAGCTAATGTGAAAGAAAACACACCGTCTGACCGGCACAGAGTGAATTAGACTATAATAAACTACTAAACTTACCTGTATATAAGAAACAGAGGGATGTATTGATCACACAGGGGTGTTATCGCCGCATGACTTCAAAAGATCAGTTCTGACGACTCGCTACATGAAACCGGAAGTGACGTGTTCTTAAAGGGCCATGCGTTCCGCTATATGGTTATTTATTTGGTAAAGGCACAAACCTCAAATTTGCACAACTGAATGTAAATTTAAAAAAATGGAAACAACATGTGTTGTAGTTCATAATAGCACATCAAAGTCGAACACATAAAAAATAATCATTCTTGATACTCAATAAAAGGGGACAATTTCTTCATGGATTTTGAGGATCAATAATTAACGTATTTCCCTGAATTAACATTGATATTCACAAGCTATTTTGTTTTATAGTCTTCTACATTTCACAAGTGTTTTATAACTTTGTCTCTACCCACTATACTTGTATTAGTGAAAAAAGTCTGTAGTCTGTATTTATTCACCTTTGTTCTTCACATGGTTCATTCATGTGAAAAAAAAAAGTTTATTTAATTCATTTGTTTTATTCACAAATTGTACCAAGACTTACATTAAGAATACAGTAGGATAACTCTGATCATGCATTTTCTAAAGACAGTATTACAAAACTTAATAATAGAAAATGGCATAAGTGCTGGCTGGGTGGAGGAGCCGTCAGTACGCATACACCTTCACTTTATGGACCTCTCGATCTTCACACTCCCGCTTTCTGTTGTAGTAGTAAAATGTGTTATCTCGACGCTGAAGCTTCTTCACAAACCCAGTGTCCGGCCAGCGGTCAATCTGAAAAGACAGCACAGCCATATGCAATAGGAAAACATTGAAATTTATATTATAAGCTGTAAGCTATAATTAGGTATTAATAAGAAATGAACTGACAAAGCATAAACACTTTCAATAATAAAAAATATTCCATAAAGCTCAGTAGATGAGCTTCATATAAATAAATAATAATAATAACTAATATATATATATATATATATATATATATATACACTAGTGGGTGCAGGACACTATAGTTCATTTATGTGAGTGAGAATAGCAAAATAAAGCAAACTGTAACATATTAATTCTTTATACCAGTAAAACCAAAAATTACTCAGACACTTTGACCTGACCAAGTGTTTTTCTTTAATTGCTATTGTGACCTTTTTTACACCATAGACTGAACAAAATTAAGCATTGCTTGGTAATTGATTGACCTAAATTGGTTACTTAAATTTAACATCTGACAACTATTCAACCTAATTCATTACATACCTTTCTATCAAAGTTATCTGACATTATCAAGATGAATTTATTCTCGCACAGTTTAACTCTGAGCTCTTGTCATATTTTATTTCCATTTTGTGCCATTTCTGAATTTGCATGTATATTCTAAACACTGTTTAAGCATTATATAATGTAATAATAATTTATAATGCTGTATTAATAAAACCAAACCTCGACTTGTTTGATTTGTCGGTACTCCTGCTCATCTCTGTATCCAGCTTGCTGAAATCTGTACAGGTTCTCAATCTCTCCTGTCCACTGCTTTGCTCGACTCATGGACTTCGGCTTAGCGTTGTTATCCAGTAAAACTGAACAGGACATTATTTCTGTGTATGATAATAAAAACACATCCCAGTATCCTCCTTTGGTATTGAATACAGTTTCACTACAAATGACATTTTTGAACCAAATCGCATGTACAACAATACAGCATGCTCACCTAATGCTGGATATTCTGTATTTACAAATTTCGACAGCTAAGAATATAGTCTAACTTAATTCACTCAGAACATGTCTTACACTCTAATAAACGACAATGTGTTTCTGTTTATTATTATTAATGCTTTTAATACAAACTTACATCGACGTGTGTGACAGACGGATGAATTGTCAACGTGAACAATCTTGCGCATCGTTTGTTTCCTAGCAACATAGCTAGCTTAAAAACAGAAGCTTGAGGGAGAAATGGCCAATCGAAAACACACCCGGAATTCCACTGTTTGTCGGCCAATTAAAATTATACCCGGGAACTTGCCTAGAAGAAACAAACCGAACAGTTCCAGATTATGCATAATTATTTGCGATACTTTGTTCGCATTTTTTCTCAATGTTCTGTTTTAGAGTATACCGACTACTGTGGCTTTTTGCGATGTTTTAAGGATTGTTTTCGAGTCCAGTAGATGTCGCTGTACTATTCACGCTATCATATTACAGATGTTTATTTCCGAATCACGTGGTTGCATGCCGAAGCGATGCCAGAGGAGAGAAGACAGATGCGGGGGTGCTGTGTCTCGCCCTGAAAGAGTTTGGCAGTGATGTGCTGAGCTCTCAGCTGCTTTTTCAGTGTTTTATCGGCTCAAACTCAGTGCAGTCAGCATGAGCTCGTTTGCTGGCCGCATGAAGGAGTATCCCACCATCTCTCTGGACAGATTTGACCGGGAGAATTTACACGCCAGAGCTTATTTTCTCTCTCACTGCCATAAAGGTGCATTGCATCTATGGACTTATGTTTTGCTTGTTTTCTTTTCTTGGATATAACGTTATCTATTGTTGTTTATATCTAATAGATCACATGAAAGGGTTGAAAGGACCTTTACTGAAGAGAAAACTGAAGTTAAGGTGAGTTTTAGTTGTACATAATCCAACCTCTGTGACATATCAAAAATCCTTTTCTTATTAAACATTTATTATTTATAAACGTTTAACTGTAAAAGTTTCATGTAATATGTGTAAACTACTTTGTTTTAATATGCATTACTTTTGTCTCAGAATTATATTTATTGCTTATATACTAATGTGCTTTTTTGTCAGTTATGAATGGCCTAGTATTACTTTCTTAAAATGTGTTTATGTACAAAATGTAAGTTTGTGTATTCTACTTTTATTCTATTTTGTATTTAGATTTATTGTGCTGTCATCATAGTTTAAAGTTGATCTTTAAAAACATTAAGAATTTAACAGATCTCAAATTTAATAACCTTTTTTCCTATATCAATTAAACTTTCTACGCTTTAATTTGTTGCATAAATTTTAGTTTTTAAAAATGTTAATTTATGCATGTGTACACACACACACACACAAAATCTGACTTTATTGTCTCCATTAGTTTAACAGTCAAGCTGTACTGTTCATTTGTCACAAAGGAGCTCCTTCTTAATAACCCCAGATATGCATTCTGGGAAAATCATATTGTAAGTGCCAATCTCCATTATGAAATTTCTCTATAAATAATTGTGTTAACTGTTAGACAACCTAATATGAGCATCTTTGCACACTAGGTCCCACTGGAACTGGACAGTCCAACTCACATATCTCTGATAGATGAAATGACTGGAGAGGTGAGTGTTGAGCTCCTAGTTTATTCTTCAGAGTGTTTCTGAGTTGATCTGAAGTTGTATTTGTTTTTCTGTTTAGTCAGAGGATGTTGTTGTTACCCTGCTTCCAGCGGGACACTGTCCAGGATCAGTCATGTAAGCAACCTCAGCTAAATAAGAGCATGAGCATGCATTAAGAACATAAATAGAGTCAGTTTTGAATTAATATTGACTTTAAACACAGGTTTCTGTTTGAGGGTGCTCAGGGTACAGTGCTCTACACAGGGGACTTCAGACTGGCTGTCGGAGACGCAGCTAGAATGGAGTACTTGCACTCTGGAGACAGGTATTCAGATATCACATATTAAAATAAGTATAGTACATTATTTTATATAACAATAGCATTCAAATGTTTGTGCTGCAGGGTAAAAGACATTCAGAGTGTGTATATCGACACCACATTCTTTGATCCCAAGTATCATCAGATCCCCAGCAGGGTAAGCATTTACTCACTTGCATCATATCATATACAGGCCCTGAGCTTGTTCTTAGGGTCCATTCATAACGGGGTTTTTTTTCTGTTTTAGGAGGCTTGTTTGGCAGGGATAAGGCAGCTGGTCCAGGACTGGATCTCTCAGAGTCCTTACCATGTTGTTTGGTTAAACTGTAAGGCAGCGTATGGTTATGAGTACCTCTTTACCAATCTGGGACAAGAGTTCAGCTCACAGGTCAGAGATTGTTTTTGTTTTAGTTTTCTTTCTTCATTGTTTTAAAACCTTAACACTATTTCTCTATTATAGATACACGTGAAGAGCTTGGATATGTTCAAAAAAATGCCTGAAATTCTGTGTCACGTGACCACCGACCGTGCAACACAGATTCACGCTTGTAGACACCCCAAGGTATGCTCAACCTTTGCATAATGACACCATCATATATGTCCTAGTCAGAGATCACAATGGTGGTTTTCACAGGACGAGGAGTTCTTCAGGGCAAACAGGTTACCGTGTGGCTCCACGGCTCCGGATGGTGTTCCTCTAAACATAATCAGCATCAAACCCTCAACCATATGGTTTGGGGAACGGACCAGAAAGACCTCTGTCGTTGTCAAGTGAGTCACAAAGAATTGATATTAAAATCCTAGCAGCAGATATTAAAATTGGGTTAATATTTATCTTATCAAAATAAGACACTAAAGTTTTCTCATTTGATTTAACACAATAATTGAATATCACTGTTAAATGTAATTTTTAAAAGATCAACTTTAAATGTTAGATGATGGTACAGGAACTCTGAAAGGAAAAATAGAATGAAATTAGCATACAACTACTTAAATTGTATATATATATATGTGTATGTGTGTGTGTTTGAAAAACTTTTTTATTTTTAATTAAATTGAATTATATATTTTAGTTATTTATTCACAGTGTCTTTCTTTTCAGGATGGGAAGTAGTTCCTACAGAGCATGCTTTTCTTTTCATTCCTCTTATTTGGAGGTAAGAGAAATCCCACCGAGAAGGATATTCTTCATGTGACACACACTATTTGCATCTGATAATTCAAGTTTATATGTATAGTGCTTTTTACGATACAAATCGTTGCAAAGCAGCTCTACAGGAAATTAAGTTTCCACAAGATATTTATATATTGCAGAACCTTAATATATTTAACTGATGGCAAAATTTGGTAATTCTGTATGTTGTCTGAGCGTTGGCATCCTCTGAGGTCCTCTGAGGGGTTGGCATCATCTTTTCTCAGGTGTTCGGTCATCTCAGATCATTTAAGGGTTGGATCCAGACTGAAGCTTCTGTAATTCCTAGTTTCCACGGGATGTTAATCAGAAACAGAGAAACAAATAGAGACATAATTAGTGTAGCTGCTGTTCCATCTAAGCAAAAATTATTTGTTCAACCCAAGCTAAAGAATAATAATAATGTACATTTGATCAGATATAACTGCAGTACAAGATTATAAGATGCATTATGTGAATGCTTGGCTAAAGAGATGTGTCTTTAATCTAGATTTAAACAGAGAGAGTGTGTCTGAACCCCAAATAATCCTGTCTATTTCCTGTGACTAGGTTAAGGACTTTCTCTCCTACATCCGTCCTGTCAACATCTATCCTAATGTCATTCCGTTGGGAAAGACACTGGTAGATGTCATGGAGCTGTAAGGACAAACCTTATTTTTTGGTACCATGTTGTCATAAGACTTTAGATAATTACTATAAAATGTTATTTTTTTCTTTTTCAAATTCAGGTTGAAGCCATTGTGTAGAAAACAGTCTGGAAGGGAGGAGATTGTCTACAAACCACTTGGGGCCCTCAAAAGATCCAGAAAGAGGTGCACATCAGAAGGTACGAGTAGCTTTCATTATTAATACAACTTTTATTATTGCTTTTAAACTTATACTGTATATCGTTCCGTTAAGGCTCAGACGGTGATAACGACCTGTTTGAGGAGGTTTCCACAGCTCCAAGGCGGCGAAAAATGACAGTGACCGATCTGACCAAGGTTGCCGTTAGTGAACAGCCTCATAGCCCTAAAAAAGATTCTCATGATACGGACCAAACGTTTTCCTTCATAGAGCCTTGTCTTGCCACACACTCGTCCAATTACATGGACTGCACCGAATCAAATGATGATGATGATGATGATGATGATGATAACGATAATGATAAAGATGATACCGAACAACCTCCTATACCTCACCCATCTGATGTTGCGCCACCTTGCACAGAAATGCCATACTCAAAACTGACTCGATCAGACCCATCCCAATCCAAAACAGCTCTGCTTTGTTGGCAAAAGTTCTTCAAGGCGGAACCAGTGTTGACAGATGAGAGCGAACTGGATAACAGTCAGAACAGCCACAACACTCAAACACTCTCCACCGAAAACACAGCGTCTCAGTCACCTGAGCTGTTTCAGGATGAGGATGACAGCAGCTCCGTTTACTTGACTTCCTCACAGTCCACTCATATATCGGACGCAGAGACGGAGAGCCTCAGTCAAATGGACACGGTTCTTGTCCAAGTGGATGAAAGCAAGCCCGTTACTAGTGAGCAGAGTAACCGAGGGACCAATGGCGAGGTGGTGTCAGATGTGATTGACAGCCATAACGTCGAACCCAAGAAGGAAGAAACCATGGAGCCGAAATCAGACTCCCAGGTATCATCAGATTTTGAGCTTCCACCAACTCCAGGGTCCAAAGTCCCAGAACCGGAAGACCTGAAGGAACTCTACAGGAAGTTGGCAGCCGGGGAGGAAGTGATCATAAGACAGATTTTTTGATTTCATGTTTGAATATTAATTTCTGGTTTGTTGTACAACAGCTTACCTCATGGAGTTTTGTATCTTTATAAATGCTCAATACTTCTGAGTTAATAAATTAAAAGTTCTCAAGCAAATACATAATGTTTTAAATGTTGTTACTTTAAAGTAAAACTATTAAAAGCTGTTTTTGTTCATTGAAATAAAGCTAAAAATAAAATAACAATATTAATGAAAAAAACTTCACAAACCTAAACTTGATTTATTTCAATTGCAAATTGAACTAAAATTACTCAAATGCTAAATGGAAATATATTAAAAAAGACAAAAGCACAAAATTACTAAAACAAAACGAACTAAACTAATTCAAAATATGAATAAATACTATAATACTGTATAAATAATACTAAAATAATGTTGAATGTTTTATTTCTATTGCCATGCAACGTTCATTTAAAATTTGGAATCACAAATCATGTTAATGTAGCAAGTATCTGTACTGAAAATAAACTCAGGGTTCTGTGATCTTTATTGCATACTAGTTACAGATGACAAATGTGGAGCACAGCTTTTAAAAAAAGTGTGATCCTTTTGCACCTGCTCGATGTGACTGCACCAGATTAGTATCTCTTCAGTCACCTGCACCTGCTTTTCTTCAATCTATACAACATATGAAAGTCTCTCTTCAGTCTGATAAGGTTGTTCATGCTTTAAAAGGTACGAGTGAACTCCACAGGCTTCCTTAATTCATGCAGTTATTTTACTTGTCACATTTATGAATCCAATTGATGTGATGCTGGTACATGAAGGCACATGGTAACAACAACTGCAGTAAACCTGCTGGTCACAGACAACAGGCTTGAAAAATAGCACAAGATAACTTCTGGTAAAAAAAAAAAAAAATGCAAAAGGGAGTATACAATTAAAACGGGATAATAATTTGAATGAATAATTCACACAAAAAGGAAAACTGAATTTTCACACACCCTCATGATATTCTAAACTCATATTTTTTCAAAGCTCCAAACATGACAAAGAACTACTTGTTTTCTCCTTTTGTCACTATGAATGGTTGTTGTATGGGAAAAGCTGTGTAATAATTCTTTCAAAGAAAAATAACAGGTTTGGAACAACATGAGGGCAAGTAAATAACTTTGCTTTCTGGGTGAGCCATTCCTTTAACTGAACAAGAACTTGAAATTATGTGTTTCAGTTAAGGTCTAGAGGAATCTAGAGCAGTGGAAAACCTCAAAAAGCATGAGATGCAGGTGTTTAGGTTTCTGTATGGAATTACGCTGACAGCGTGATTCAATGTTAAGATGCTGCAGCAGCTGTTTCAATGGTAATGACCTCGGATCTGCCGCTGCCCTGCTCTGTGCACGTAACATGCAGTGAACCATCCCTGAAAAACACATCAGAAACAGTTTTAATAGCCAATGTTTGATGTTTAATATACACTGTTCAAAAGTTTGCAATCTGTAATGTTTTTGAAAGAAGTCTCTTATGCTCATTAAGGCTGCATATATTTGATTAAAAATACAATTAAAACCGTAATATTGTGAAATATTATTAGAATTCAAAATAACTGTTTTCTGTGTTAATATATTTTAAAATGTAATTTATTCTTGTGATGCAAAGCTGAGTTTTCAGCATCATTACGATGCTGTCGATTACGATCCTTCAGAAATCATTCTAATATTCTGATTTGCTGCTCAAGAATCTTTTCTTAGTATCATCAATATTTTGTGGAAACTGTAATACATTTTTTAAATAATAAATAGAAAATTCAAAACAGCATTTTTTAAAAATCTTTTGCAACATTATAAATGTTTTACTCTCACTTTTGGTCAATTTAATGCATCTTTTCTGAATAAAAGTATTCATTTATTTCATTACCTCTTCATTGTCAGCACTGTGACAATGTCATGCAGCTCCTCTTTAGGTTCCAAGTCTCTAAGTACAATCTAGAAAATTAAGAGTCACGTTTAAAAGTTAATAACCTTAAGGAGAAATCAGCCAAAATGCACAATACAGGACGAATATCTCATTTTATTTTAGGTTTGCACTGAAATGACCATTAAAAGAGTGCCAACCTGTGCGATTGGTCGCTGTACTTGGTACAGCTCCAGACTCACTGACGACAGACTGCCAGGACCCTGCAGCGTGTGCTGGCGGCGGGCAGGGAGAGGTGTGCCAGATGGAAACAAAACCGTGAAAACCTCCGCTCCGGAGTCATCCACTTCCTGAAAGACCAAGACGCAATCTACTGATCAATCGTGTGCTAAAATGCCCTAAAACGAAGCTCTATTGATGGTTTGAAGCTCCCCACCTTAACCGTGATGTCGCTGGCACAGCAGTCCACAGTGATGGAATCTTCTCCAAGCACCAGGCTGTCTTTTCCAACCAGGATGCCCGCCTGCATGGCAGCGCCGACCGGAATCACCTCATCCGGGGGGATGGAGTTCAGCAGCTCCACGTCTGGGAACAAATCCTTGATCATCTGCTGCAACTTCGGGATACGAGCTGATCCTCCACATAAAACCACCTTAGTCAAGAAAGGCCTAGTTTAAGGTTTTGGGATGCCATTCTTGCTATAATTAAACACTGAAATATTCTAATATTTACTCTGTACACTCTTTAAAATTAAGGTGCGATACACAGCGATGCCATAGAAGAACCATTTTTGGTTCCACAAAGAACCATTCAGTCAAAGGTTCTTTAAAGAACCATCTCTTTCTTACCTTTTTATAATCTGAAGAACCTTCTTTCACCACAAAGAACCTTTTGTGAAACAGAAAGGTTCTTCAGATGTTAAAGGTTCTTTATGGAACCATTTAGACAAAAAAGGTTCTCCTATGGCATCGTGGAGCACCTTTATTTTTAAACGTGCATTGAATGCCTCTAAAAGGCTCAGTAATAATCACAAAGTGATTTTTTTAACATCTACAGCTCCCTCTAATGATCACACATTTGTAGTAAAAAGATGTTTTACCTTGTTGATGTCAGAGGTGGACAGGTTTACTTGCTCAAGAAGACTTTTAATTGGCTGAATGCTCTTATTAAAGAGGCTGGAGCATATTAGCTCGAAACGGGCTCTAGGACAGAGGCATATGAGACAGAGATGAGCAAAATCAACAATTTTCTCTATAATCCTCATTTTGAACTTGATCTCACCGTGAGACATTGCACTCAAAATCCATGCCATCGTAGAGCGAGTCCACAAAGCAGTTTGCACTGCCCAGGGTGGAGAGAGTGTGTTTGGCCACATCAGCGCTATTCATGAGCTTTAGCATCGCCCTGGGGTTACCTGTCACATCCTGTTTAAAAGTCCTGGAGACACACATCACAAACACACGATACGATTTAAAACAGTAATGACATCCATGTAGTGGTGTGCAGTATGAACAAAATCTCACTGAAAACAAAAACTTCACCAAATTAGTTTTTTATTAATACTGAATAGACGTAAACGAAAAGATAATATTCATAAATGAAAAGCGATGCATAAGTACAAATAAAAAGCTGCTTTGCATTATATAACATTTGAGTTAAAAAGACAAAAGTTGTGAAGCTGCTTGGCAACTGCAAACAACCTCCAGTTCACAGTGTCACTTCCATTATAATAACAAAGTCAAAGCACATACTCAAAAGTTAAATGTGAGGTACAGGATATCTACTGACTTTTTGAACTCTGCAGCGAGGTACTGTGCGAGCTCATGTGTGAAGCTCTCTCCTCCGGTCCTGTGATCCGTCTGTGTGGAGAGGACCCGGTACATTCCGCTGTTCACCTCCAGGATGGTGACGCTGAGCGACGTGCCTCCGAGTTTGTACACCAGTACATGACTGTGGAGGAAAAGAGAAATGGGAATGAGGCTTTCAAGCTAAAAGAAGCCATTCATCTGAGATAAAGCAAAAACTCATACCTTTTTCCCAACGGTGAGTCCTGCCCGATTCCATAAGATAGAAGAGCAGCGGAGGGTTCGTGGATCAGCCTCAGCACATTGAACCCGGAACTTTCTGCAGCTTGCCTACAACACAGCACTGACTCTTATAAAACATCTCCCCAGACACAGTTTCTGGCGTTAGATAACACTGTTACATCATTTGAATTCATTTGCATTCATCTCTAAAATGTTTTACGGACACATCAAGCACTTACAGTACCTGAGTGCATTCTTCTGCATCTCTCCGAACTCAAAAGGCACTGTTATGACAGCGTCTTTCACATCCGAACCCAAGGCCGACTGGGCCGTCTCTGCAGGAAGCAGAAAATAATTATGACTGGTTCACGTTAAACATACTATGAAAAGAAATGAAGGATTAAGACAGTACCTTTCATTTTATGGAAGATCAATTTAGCTACATCTTCAGGTGACACATACTTCGTAGTTTCTCCTGTGTCGATTTCGTATCTGGGCAGGCCACTCTTGTTGACAACCTAGGAATGAATGAGAAAATATACACCTTTTAAATGAGTAGGTGGTTTAGATTTTATAGTTACTGTTGTGTTTTTTTTCTGTCAGTATTTCAGAAGAACAGCTTTACTTACAATGCATTTGCTTTCTTCTCTGTGTGCCTGAGCATCTGGGTCATCATAACTGTCAAATACAGAAGTCCAATGAATTTTATATTGTGGTTATTATTTATTTAAATGTATTATTATTAAGCTATTGCTAATTTGACTGTAAATAAATTCTTAACATTATGCTGTGATTTATCAATAAAATAGTGTAAATCATTGAATGTTTATGTAAATAAAATATGAAAATATTCTCAGTATAGTCTTTTTAAGCATACAACATGAAAAACCTACTGTCTGCCCAGGATCTGCTTCACTTTGACAACTGTATTGGTGGCATTTCGTATTCTGCTCTGCTTAGCAGCGATTCCCACTATCTAGAAAAACAAATGAATTAAATAAAACCATCAGACCATCAATACGTCCTGACATTCTTGCTTCATTTGATAACATTTATTAAACAACTCATAAAAAATGAATCAAGACATCGTACACCACTTTAATATTTAATGACATATACATGCATATACGTACAAATGTGTATATAGAGGTGCATCTCAATAAATTAGAATGTCGTGAAAAAGTTCATTTTTTCTTGTAAGTTATTTCAAAACGTGAAACTTTCATTTATTTTAGATTCAATGCATGTAAAGTAAAACGTTTCAAAAGTTTTTGTGTTTTAATTTTGATGATTAGAGCTTACAGCTGATGAAAGTCAGTATCAGTATCTCAAAATATTAGAATATTTACATTTGAGTTTCAATTAATGACCATCCCTACAGTATAAATTTTGGGTATCTCTTGTTGTTTGAAACCACAATAATGGGGAAGACAGCTGACTTGGCAATGATCCAGAAGACAAACATTGACGCCCTCCACAAAGAGGGTAAGTCACAGAAGGTCATTAATGAAAGGATTGGCTGTTTACAGAGTGCTGTATCAAAGCATATTACGTGCAAAGTTGACTGGAAGGAAGAATTTGGGTAGGAAAAGGTGCACAAGCAACAGGGATGACTGCAAGCTTGAGAATACTGTCAAGCAAAGCTGATTCAAACACTTGGGAGAGCTTCACAAGGAGTGGACTGAAGCTGGAGTCAGTGCATCAAGAGTCACCACGCTCAGACGTCTTCTGAAACAAAAACATCGTCAGAAGCATCTTACCTGGGCTGTGGAGAAAAAGATCTGGACTGTTGCTCAGTCGTCCAAAGTCCTCTTTTCAGATGAAAGTAAATTTTGCATTTCATTTGGAAATCAAGGTCCCAGAGTCTGGAGGAAGAGTGGAGAGGCACAGAATCCAAGCTGCTTGAAGTCTAGTGTGAAGTTTCCACAGTCAGTGATGATTTGGGCTGCCATGTCATCTGCTGGTGTTGGTCCACTGTGTTTTCTGAAGTCCACAGTCAATGCAGTCATCTACCAGGAAATTTTAGAGCATTTCATGCTTCCTTCTGCTGCCAAGCTTTATGGAGATGCTGATTTCATTTTCCAGCAGGACTTGGCACCTGCCCACACTGCCAAAGGTACCAAAAGCTGGTTCAATGACCATGGTGTTACTGTGCTTGATTGGCCAGCAAACTCGCCAGACCTGAACCCCATAGAGAATCTATGAGGTATTGTCAAGAGGAAGATGAGAGACACCAGACCCAACAATGCAGATGACCTGAAGGCCGCTATCAAAGCAACCTGGGCTTCCATACCACCTCAGCAGTACCACAAACTGATCAACTCCATGCCACACCGAATTGAAGCAGTAAAATAAAATACTTTTTTTAAAATTGGTCTTATGAAGTATTCTGATTTGTTGAGATAGCGAATTGGTGGGTTTTTGTTAAATGTGAGCCTAAATCATCACAATTAAAAGAACCAAAGACAAACTACTTCAGTCTGTGCGCATTGAATTTATTTAATACACGAGTTTCACAAATTTCACGAATTTCACAATGAGTTGAATTACTTAAATGAACTTTTCCACGACATTCTAATTTATTGAGATGCACCTGTATGTATATATATATATAAAATCAGACTGGTCTGTTGGCAGAATTTAGAGGAGTTTTGGTTTGGGCATGAGCTCATATATCTAAATCCAATCCCCAGCATTGTTATATATTAGGTTATATTATAAATTTGTCCCATAAGGCAAATTACGGGGCAAACAACAATGCATGTACACAGCTTACGCACTATGCAATATAGAGACAGTACAATATACATTATACAGACACAGTTTACACACTATTCACTAGACTAGAGATGTTTTGTAGTTTAAGTTTATTTTATGCTTGATTCTTAACCTTACAGATGTTAAAGGCTCTCTGTTTTTGGTGCTGATGAGAGAGCTGTGAAATGACCATTGCCTGCAATCTGATTCTCTAGATGTCCATCATGAGACAATTACCTGCTCAGTGTCTCTGTATGCGACCACAGCTGGAGTGACTCTGTCCCCTGCATCATTTGCCACAACATCTGCTCGCCCATCCTATATGAAAACAATTACTCTTATTATAAACTGTATTGCATCTGGTATGGTTTGTCTGTCACACTATTATCTATTCAGCAAAACGAACAAAACCTATTTAATATTCTGTTTTGTTGCCGACATATTTGCGTTGATTAAACAACATAAATAGATTTATACTCATAACTAATTCACCTTGAATACGGCAACACAGGCACATGTGTATCCAAAGTGCACCCCGATAGCAGCCATGCTTCCGAAGAATTCTACCGGAAGCCGGTGCTCATATGCAAATGAGAAGGGATGGACTTCTAGGCGCTGTCAGAATGACGGGCGGCTTTATTAGCCAATCAGAGCGCCACTGCTCTGACGTCAACTGGAACGTCAAGTGAGCAGCGCCGGTGGGTGTTGCGTACTGGGTATTGAAGTTCACTTAAAAGTGCGCACAAGCGTCACGAGCCATGTCTTTAACCAGCTCCTTTGCCACCCCGTTACTTTTGCTTGTATGTGTTGTTTTATTCTCAGTTACTGATGCAGAAGAAAGGTGAGGTTGGTCAGCTTGGCTTGCAATGCGCATGAGCCCCTGAGTTTAAAAATAGTCACCTGAACTAAGCTGGGTTATTTTGCACAAGTGCATGAGCGTTTTCACATAGTGAACATAAGATATTCAGAGTATGAAGTCAATATTGAAGAGGTGAGTCCTGGTTTTGGATTGCAAATTAAAAACCCATATTATAGTAAGTTAAATATGGTGTATATGCGTTATAATACAATTATACATTGCATGTACAAACATGCAGAATCATTACTAACAGTTAATATATAGGGTTTTATGAGACTTTTTATTAAGTAATTTAAAGACATTTAAGACTAAGAAAATGTAGGGAATGAATTGAATGGAGCATATCGTCTCTGAATGAAAATGTCTTGTATTAGCAACGCTTCAAAGAAAATAAAATCCAATTTATCGCCATTAGTTTTTATTTTACAATAGCCTACATAATATCGCTTGAATACATTGCAAAAAAAGTGGTGTTCTTTTTGTAGTTTTTCAGTGCAAATGTCTAAGGATTCTTCTAAAATGACTGTTTTATGAGAAATTGATTAAAAGTATGGCATTAAATGTTGCATGCGCTACAATATCCAATAGCCTACAAATATCTAAATATCCTTAAATCAAGATACATTTACTTGAGATGCAAACTGAACATATAAAGTGTTGTTTTCTGAGAAACTGAACAAAATTGAGTTTATGATTAAATCAAGAATAGGCTGAGAAAAATCAACCCAACTGACAGGTGTTCATGTTTTAATCATAAACTCACTTAATTTTGTTAAATTTCTCAGAAAAAGACTTTACACATTTAATTTGAATCTCAAGTAAATGTATCTTGATTTAAGGATGTTTAGATGTTTGTATTAGAAAACAAAACAAAAATACTGAGGAAGATGCCATGACTGTGTGAATTTAAGACTTTTTAATTAAAGATCCACTGAAACCCTGTTATATAACTATCATATGAATTCAGCCCTCCAGTATAAACTTCTGTTTATTTTGTATGTGTGTGTCTGTTTTTGCAGTGTGTGTGGGGTTTTTGGGGCGGCTTTATAACTCACTGATGCTCAGACACACAGAATTGTCCCCAGAGCTGGTGGAGGAGGGTCTGATCAGAGCTTGTGCTGAGACTACAGGGAAAGAGAATCGACTTGTAAGAACATAAAAACAAGCTCAGTTTGGTTCTTATTCTTTTTTGGTTGCGATTTGGTAGAGATTATATGAAATATACTGAATTGTAATTCTAATTTTTCTCCCCTTTCACCTCAGTGTTATTACCTGGGAGCCTCCAATGATGCTGCAGCCAAAGTGACAGGTGAGGTGAGTCACCCCCTCAGTGCACATGTTCCTGTCCACAAAATCTGCCAGAGACTTCAGCGCAGGGACGGCCAGATCTGTGAGCTCAGATACGGTAGGGCGTATTCACGTATAAGAGTCCTGACACTGCATTAGAGGGTTTGAAATACATTCTTGTTCTTCTGACACAGAGCGCCCTATTCTCGACTGGAGCAGGGATGCTTTGTCTAAAATGCGAGTGTTGGAGCTGAAGAGAGTCTTGGCCTCGTGGGGGGAGGAGTGCAGAGCCTGTTTGGAGAAGAGTGAATTTATCGATCTCATCCAAGAGGTGGCCCCCAAACACAGCACAGAACGCACTCGGAAGAGTTCTTAGGGCCTCCTTGTGCAGCTCCGTGCTGGGGAGACAGAGCTCTGATGAGTGGGCCTCCTCGTGCAGCTAAACCTGGGGACACACTGCAGTGATGGGAGGGGCTGCACGTGCAGCTGCGCTCAGGGACACTTTTGATATTGCTCTGAGACTACTAACTTATAATGCTTTTCATAATCTTAGTTACGAGTAGCCGTGTGCAATATGTGCACATTTCCCCAGCGTCTCATTCTCCTGTACCACTGTAAGCATTTTCTCCCACACACTCAGAATAAATCATTAAGCTTTATTAGTTTCAGTGATTAAGAGGATGCTGGCTGTGTTTTTTGTCCATCCGTTTAATTTGGAAGGGACTAGAGCTTGTGTCATGCTTTAAGACCACTTACATACTAATTCGTACAGCTGCCATCTGTGTATGCAGCTGTCTGTGAATTGCATGAAAAATATAAATTTGTCCAGATCATATTTTAATCGAAAATCAAAAGAAAAGAATAAAAATATATATTTTTGCATCAATAAAAAAAAGTGAGGCCTGTTTTAGGACCATTAATTTATTTTTGCACTGCCATCATGATATTATGCGCATTGCCTTTTTAATTCTCATTAGCATAATGTAATCTAATGGAAAAAAAAATCTCATTACTGAAATGCACAATATATATATATATATTTAAATTGTACATTATGGTAGCATTTGCTGTACTTTTAATTTATGCTGATTAATACTGTAATAAATCAGAAAATAATTATATGACAGTGAGAATCTAATGAGAATCAAGAATAATGAGAAACAAAGAAAAACAAAGATTAGAGAGACAATGGAGGGTAAAAACACTTAATTTAGGTGAAAATTATGTCACAATGAAAAATAAGATTCAAAGAACTTTTTTTTTTTTTTTTTTTTTTAAATCAGCATCAAATTCATATTCATTAAATGTCAGGGAAATCTATTTTTTAGGTCATCAACTTTCATAACTTTTTTGCAGCTCTTAAATATACTTCCAGCATGAAAAAAAAATAAGTACAAATATTCCATGTCTTATGAGGCTATAGAAACATCTGGAAAAGTCTGAAAATGTGTTTAATTGCCATGAAAATAGGCACCCCTCCAAAAAAAAAATTCAATTAAAAAGCAGACTTCATTTGCTTCATGCAAAATATAATTAATTTCTTTTGATTTTGGGGACCTGATTTTCGTGCCATTCACCTGTGTGTGAATTTCTCCATTCGATTCAGTGTCACTCTGTATCAGATTTGCAGTTGCGTGCGTATTACATAATTATATGTCGCTACCCTGACCGCTCGTAAGGATCGTATTGTTGTGACCGTCTTTCCATACACACACCGAACAAAGGACGCCCATGCAACCGTGCTGATGTTTACATCTGGCGTGTTGCCATGGCGATCACAGAACCTTTCATCCCCTGCTTCTGATGCTCTGGGATTTTGCTGACAAACTTTTTATGTCATAAAACAGAACCAATCAGCCACGAGACCATCGGCGGGGCTCGTTCTCTCTCTTCTCCTCTCCTCTCTCTCCCCACCCCCCAGGCTTTCTCATTCACAATCCCCCTTTTTTACCATCCAGTTCTGCTGTTCTCCTGTACTAGCTGTTGAGAAGAGAGAGAGACTGTGAGTGAGATTCAGGCCTTGCCCACGCAAAGAAGTGGGAGACTGAACCTCTCCCTATACTCTCTCTCTCTTTCTCTCTCTCTCTCTCTCTCTCTCTCTCTCTCTCGCACACATACACACACAGTCAGTGTATCATGCTTGCACTGTGTGGGCTGAGCTGAGCATTCCAGTCATACAGTAACAGTCTCTCTGCCTCCGCACTCTCTCTCTCTCTTTCCCTCTCTCTCCCTCTGTTTCTCTCTTTCCCTTTCCCTCTATCTCTCCTCTTTTCTCCCTCTCTTCTCTTTCTCACACACACAGGTTCCAAATACACACATTAACACACTCATACACTTTCACGGAGCAGAGACAGACCCTCGTAGAGGAAGTCGAGATGGTGTGGAATGTGTGCCCTGGTTTTATTAGGTAAGTTTTATGATTTCCAACACATCCTTGGGTGAATTGTGTGCGTGTTAGGATGTTTAAATGACTGTTTGGTGGAAGATGAGAGTAATTTGTGTCTTTTCAGGCTCTCTGTGTGTCATGTTTAGTCAGCGCACCTCTGCGGATGCGGATATTTTCATTGGGCATCACTACAGGGATTACAGAACACTTTTTCCTAACAGGCAAAATGTGTGTGTGTGTGTGTGTTTGCAAGCGGATGTGTGAATGAGTGTTGCATTCACTCTATATAGGTCTTCCTCAGGCAAAGCCTAATCTCTGATTTGCATAGAGTTGAATTTTGCAGAACGGACGAACGTCGCCCCTTACCTTCTTTACCTGTCGCTCTCTTACGTCCTAATTTCTGTCGTGACAGAGGCCAATCTATTCAGTCCTAACGCCCACACATTAAGCCATCACATTCTGTTTCTTCCCCTTAATTTTCTCTCTCTCTCTCTGCCGTTCTCCCCTTCTCAATCTCCCCTCTTTAAACATCTGTGTTGCGCTTGGTGCATGAGCGCGCCTTGAGTCTTTTGCACACCCGTCAGGAGGATGCTCTCTCCAGATTTGTGCTTTGGCCCTTTAAAAGCAGGCAAAGTTTCCTAGTGAACCATTTTTTTGGTTGCCATAGTGATGAGCGACTTGGAGAGGTGCAGTGGTGCTGGGATGCTGTGACAGCTCTTAGCATGTGAATTCTCACACTGAGATATGGAGATGCACTGAGGCTCTGAACAGAGACGGCGATGAGGTGAGACGCCCACGCGCACACACATCATTATTGCTCACAGCGCTCTTTGGCTGATCATACTGTCCCTGGATCTGTATACGGAGGTGACAAGAGAAAACCATGTGGGGATGAGTGAGGGACAAAGGGGATTTGTGAGTGAGTGCGTGTGCAATGATGAATGTTGGAGAAACTGAATGTGTAGTTACTTTACGCAGAAGTTTTGCATTTAAGAGGATTTGTAATAGAGGGTTGCTACTTTGAAACTTGACTTTAGTGGAATATAAGCTAAACTAAATGACTTGCATTAAGAACACATTTGCATTTAAAACTTTGAAACATTGCATTCATCTCACTAACCTCTTAGAAGGTGAGAAAGATCTTAACCAAAGTCCTAATGTAAAATGATGTTGATTTCAAGCAGTTTCCTTCAATATGGTTACTATACCTCAAATTTTCTACTCTTGCATAATTATTATACATGCTATTTAGTTTTTATGACATAATAATTGAGACTACATAGAATATTTATACTTTTAAGATTTAAAAATATAGTTAGAATTTAAAAGTTTAAAATAATTTGCCAAAGTACAGGACTATTTCAATGAGCTGCAAGGGATGATTATTATTATATATTTTTTAATTGGCATCCATAAAAGTCCACAGATTCTGAAAATTGAAAATCTGTAATTTAATTTGTAATTTAAACCATTCATTTTAGGATTTTGCACTGGTTGCATTAATGGCTGACAGTGCAGAAATTAACTGAATAAGTAAATTTGTGACATCGATCATGTGACTCTGTACTGAAGCTCAAGATGCTCTGTGGATCATCTCAAATCATGCTGGAGAACATGATAATAAAGCTTGACACAAAGCAGCCTTTGTGTCAAGACTAAAACTAAAGAAGGAACGGCTGCAGTCTTATAACTTCAGTCAAGTTCTTACCCACAGATCCAGACGTCAAGGTGTGGCTTATGTAACAGAAGCAGCACACTCATGTGATTTCGCCTTGATCTGATGAAATCCAAAGGAAATTAAATCTATCAGGACTTTTTGCATCTATCACAGTGCCTTCATATGTGATTTCAAATATTGATATATTCAGCATTAAAGAACTATACTACAATATTAGTGCTATATTGTAATTGCGTTAGAGGCCCTTCTAATGTGCGGTGGAAATAGAAACGATACTGCTCTGTAACTGCATGTGTGTGAGATTTGTAGGAAGGAGTGTGGGTGTCAGTAGCCTTTATTTCTGTTCCACATTCATGTGTGTGAGGTGAATTTTTGTATCGCCTGAGGAAAGAGTGGAGTTATCAGAGGCGTGCAGCCTTTCCTATACTTCCTGCAAAAACATCCCGAGGAGCCTCGGCCCAATCCAGCCAGGAAGAAGGGCAGGAAGTTGGGCTGAGATCACGGGAAGTAAATTACAAAGCCAGAAGGGCTTAGTATGAAAACAGGTACAGTGGAAGTTTCTGGAGACTGTGACACTGCTGGATTAAAGAAATGAAAGTGCTGCTTCAGATTTGTGTGTGTCTGTGTGTGTAAGTGGGAATATGTGGGAGTTGATTCTGTATGTAAAATTGATGGGATTTATTATTTCTTCATTCAGACTGGCATCATTTTCGGTGTGACTGCAACATGCTTTGATAAATGCATTATCCAGCACCATGCATAAATAAAATCTCTTATTTATTTAATCAAAGAATCATATAATCTCTTGTTGTTATATTTTATCCATTTTAAATCTACATTGGCACTTGAACAGGCTGTATCGATTGACATGACAGAGATGTTGATTACAACCAGAAAGATTTAAGCGTAGCCTCACCTGAGGTGTTTATAGAAAGACGTTGGTGATTGGTCGAGATGCTGAACCCTGGCTGCTTATTGGTGGAGGTCCTCGAACGATGCTTTTGGTTGGTTGAGATGGCTTGAGATGGTCTGGAGACCTTCCTGCTGTAATTTCCTCTCGGTTTTCCTGCTCGGGAATATCCAGCATCAGGGTTGGGCTTCAAGTGTCCTGAAATCTCAGACCTCGGAGGGAGTGCCAGAACATTCGGCCCTGCTGTTTTACAAAAACAAATTGCGCATTGTGGAATACTGGCAGAAAACGGTTGGAATAAAGACAGTAAAAGTTTGAAATACCTGCGAATGTATAGGAACCTCACATGGGAAGTCCAGGTCAAAGGTGAACTCCTCCTTGTTTACTTGTTTTCAATACATCTAGCTTGTTAGTGGTGTTTGCTAAAGAAATATTACTATTGCTCATTCCTGATGGGGATTTTAACAAACCCCTAAATATCTAAATACTAAACTTTGGCATGCAATTAGTCCGTTTTGCACTATAAGTGGCATGGAACATTAAAGAGAGTGTGCTATTACTTTTTTATTACTTTAAGTGATTAGAATTATGATCTTGCCTGCAAGATGATAAAATGCTTACACTTAAGGAAAGAAACTTGCCAGAATGTCTTGCCTTATGGGTGGATACTACTTGAGCCAGCAGGCAATAAGTCAGTACACCTTAGCAACCACTTAACAACTTCCTAGAAACCACTCAGAACGTCTTAGCATCATGGGAACGGTTGGGAACTTTTTGTTATGGTTTCTTCAGAAAACGACATTTGGTTACAACTACCCTATTAAAAAAGTAATGTATTTAAAATACATTTATTTCATACTAAGTATAGTTCAAATCTATTAAATCTATCAAATCATATTTACTAACAAATCGCTCGAGTCTTACTGATATAAAAATTATAATTCAACTTTATGTGGAGTACTACTTGTGCACAATGCACATTTCTTAATATTAAGCCTAAAATGTGTTTTAATGTCACTATTGATGAGGATAGTATGAGCTTTGAATAATGTCTTTAAATGCAAGATATTTAATGTGTACCTAAACTATACTTGCAATAGTTCCACTTTACAATCAAATATCCTTCAGTTTCTCTTTAATTGGACTTCAGCACTACTTACGCACAATTAAAGTGCATTAAGCACAAAATGAGTTGTTCCAATTTAAGTGTACTTAGCATGAAATAAATATATTTCAAATACAGTTTAGTCTATTTATTTTTCACTAGGGTACTGCCTTAAAGAATCTCTATATCATTTTATGTAATTGATTAAGTGATTATTAGAGATCACAGACCTTTATATTTCAGTATTTTAATTCAGTTGAATCATAACATACCATCTCAGATCTTAGTTAGGTTTCTGTTGGTCGTATAGTTTAACAATGCTGATGCAAATGATACTTGCTCTTTACAGGGATTTTCCATCTAATGTTTTCTGTGACAATGTCTGTTACGTAATTGAGGACTTCCCTTCTGTCTCTGTGGACAATAGTCAAGAGTGTCTGAAATGTTTTAGCTTGTGTGTGATTGCATTGGAATGAGTGAGTAGGTGGACGGCTACATGTGGCCGGCTGTGATAATAGTATGGTAAAAGAATGAGGCATATTCCTCCACTGATTCTTAGTTTGGCTGAAAATGTACAAGGTATTTATCCCTCTGAAGCATGCAAAATGAATCTTTTTACTTCAAAACAGTAACCCATAATAACTCCAAATGTTTATATTTCATCAAAACAGACAGAGTCCTGACATTTTTCACTGCAATAACAGATAATAGTCATAAAGTTGGTAAATCAGACATGTTGACTGTACCAGGCAAACACAGAATGCTCCCCTAACATTTGAGTTCCCTTAGAATATTTATTTGAAAACTAATTCATAACGTTCTTTTTAGGCATTATTTTTATAATCAAAATTTAATGTGGGAAGCAAACATTGCTGGGAATGTTGTCATATATAAAATGCACAATAACATATAAACAGGACAGATATATAGAATTATGGGAAACGGTCTAAAGTAATAGCCTATGATGCTTTGGATGCAACATCACACCCTGAATGGTTAAAATGACTTTTTGTAGCGCACGTAATCATGTTTCAGAGGGTCAAGTATTTAAAATGGGTGTCAAGAGTTCAAGAGTGCTGGTGGTTTGTTGCTTGCGATGCTCCAAACGGAGGGACGACAGTGAGTGTGTGTGTGTGTGTGATTTTGCACAGCTGTCTCTAAAGAGGAAGTGGTAGCGCACCAGAACAAGCAAAGTGCTGAGTTGCCATGGTAACTAGGGATGCAGGGTTCCCTCAATTTCCATTATTCCCAAGTGGATCTGCTTCACAGTGTCCATGGCAACCACTCACAACCAATGGAGTTCCTCTCTCTCTCTTCTCACAGTCTCTGCCAAACTCTCTCATCCCATCATTTTATCTTGATTTGTGGTAAATGTCATCTCCATGTTTACGTAAAGATGTGACATTTTGACATTAGTAGCCACAAATGCACACTTTGAGCACGTGCTTCTTACTAGTATACATCTAATATCAGATCTCCCAAAAACAACCTAAACAGTACATTAGAATGAGTTTGACAGGTGCATGTTGTCTTGTAGGGTTGTGAGGCCGGCGTGTTGAGCAGAACGCACACACACTCACACACACACACACACTCTCCCGGAGCATGCCTATCAGTCCACCTGCCGACGGCAAACATGAGGCTCTCGACCGGCCGCGGCAACAACACACCTCTACCAACGGTAATCACGGAGATGACAGCATTCGGGCCTCTCCTGGGACTAAATCTACCTCCGAACCTATGGAGGATCTCCACGGAAATGCAGCTGTCATCCGCATCGGAATCCCTGATCTGCAGCAAACGGTGAGTGCTCCTCATATGCATATGGAGGCTTGCTCTTTTCTTTGAAATGGCTGCACTGCAGCACAGGAGTAGAGAGTGGCAGTGATTGGTACAGACTGAGTTGTTGATTCTGCGTGGGAGTAAGGGGTGTGTGACAGAGGCTTACAGCATGTCGTCTACATGCATGCATGTTTCTGCACAGGGATCCACAGTCACTTGTGCTGAAAGATGCCGCATGCATGTCGATTGCATATATGGTGCCATCCAAAACTGGACTTTTTTAATTGCTGAATAAATTTGCATGTGGAACATAATTTACATAATCCGGTCAAACACAAAACTGCAGACATACCTTTCTCTTCTGACAGTCTTTTCGGCATCCAGTGTAACTCCCTGCTTTCTGTCAATGTCCGACAGCGGTACTTTGAAGTTGAGTTTTGTATCTTGCACCTCTATTAAAGGGGTCATGAACTGAGAAATCAAAATTCCCTTGATCTTTTGATATATAAGAGGCCATTGTGCTGTAAAAACATCCTGTAAGATTCAGAACTCAAAACTTTCTCATTGGTATAAAAACAGCTTATATTCAAGGCAGTCTGCCAAAATACAGCTTTTGGAATGTTCAGCTCTATGATGTAATAGTGTGTATAAGCACCGCCTCTGCAGAAGGCACCGCAGGCAACACCTGCTTCTACATCGCTGCCTGTTTAGCCCTGCCAACTGATTCGTGCATGTAGTGTATATAATGAGCGAGGTGAAAACAGATCTATGTTCTACTCAGAAACCAAACAATAAACTTCATTTGATTAACTTTATTTTTAATGAAGTGCCAGACCGCGTCAGTAAGAACTTGGTCCTTTGTTCACTTCATTTTACCATGGATTCGTTTACAAACAAGGCACAATTCAACACAGCGTTTTCAGAAAAACTGAAACTAAATTTATGCGTTCTAACCTAAATCACTGCAGTGTCCATCTGTGAGAGATGTAGGCTGTCAAACACACAACTATTAGCCAATCATAGCAGTGGGTGTTTACTTCCGAGTCTACAATCCGCCACGCCTATTCAAATAGAGCGTTCTGATGATGGGGGTTAAAAACAGGACAAAAAATAGCTTATTACTTCTAAATTATAATGTTTTTTGATATAAAAATCTTGATAATATTGGACCTCAGAGAACAGCACAAAATAAAAAACACAGGCAGTTCATGACCCCTTTAAGGTTCTTATTTTCACCCTCTGCTTCTCATATTTTAGAAACCTGCAAACTGAAAATATTAAAGGAACAGTTCACCCAAAAATGAAAATTTGCTTATACTCACCCTTAGGCCATCCAAGGTGTGGTTTGTTTGTTCATTGGAACAGATTTGGGGAAATTTAGAATTACGTCACTTGCTCACCAATGGATCCTCTGCAGTGAATGGGTGCCGTCAACATCAGAGTGTGACTTCAGACCAGCTAAAAGTCCTCTATCCATAATATTGCTTTCTCCAGTTAAAAAGCCATCTCTTTTGAATCATTATAAAAATAAGCACAGATCAAGCACTGTTTATAAGCCAAAACAGTCCAAAAGAAATATGACATTTAAATAACTTAAATAAAGCACCTTTATGATGGATTTGTTTCATACAAACAGGCAATTTCTCACTTTACAAGACGTTTATTTATAGACAGGAGTCCGGAGGATTACTTGTGGATTATGATGATGTTTTCACCCTCAGGCTGTCCAAGATGTAGTTTATAAAAACAAACTCATGTACATCTTGGATGGCCTGATGGTGAGTACATTTTCAGTGAATTTTCATTTTTGGGTGAACTATTCCTTTAAATGGGTGTTATAATATTTTTTAGTTTATATAATAAAATATTTATTTAAATGGCACTATTTTTACAGTGCAAATCTCACAAACACCATTCAGTTAATTTACTGTAAGTAAGAAGATCCCATGAGTTCAGCAAATTCTTATTGACTGATTATGATTAAATGTTCAAGAACAAATAGTACAGGCCTTGATCTCTTAAATGATCTTAAGTGAAGTTTAAAGCCTGATGCTTTTTGATTAATTATTTAAATGGACAAATAATCATGTTTTTTTTTATATAGTTTTGAACTATTTGCTGCAGTAAATATTGTGGCATTTCAAGACACTTGATGACGGAGCAAGATACAAAATTGTACATGAATAATTAAACTTATATCTGGCCTGGTCAGAGCTGCGTCGCAGTGGTTAGCTCACTTTAAGCCTCATATGGGTGATGCAGGTTTGAGTCCAGCCTGCAACATATCCTGATAAATTTAGTTTCTGTCAATCTGAATAATAAAATATGCATAAATCCCAAAATAAAAGCAAAACTACTGTAGGAATATGACGAGTTTGTAATATATGTGTTTTCAGAAATGCCTGCGATTGGACCTTGAGGCTCCAGTGTGGGTTTGTAAGCAGCGAGTTCTGGTCACTCTGACACAAAGCCTGACCGATGTGCTTAACTACGGCCTCTACCTCCCTGCCTTTAACGGGCGTGCCGGAAAGTTCCTCGATGAGGAGAGATTGCTCAGGGAGTATCCATTCCCTACGGTCACACCTGTACCGTATCTAGAGGTGCACATCCTTCTGCATCCCACAAAGCTTTAGAGTTCTCACTTATATAATTAGGTCATGTTGCTATTATTTTCATTTACCGGTTTAATTCATTTGTGTGACTTTAGTTCCGTTACAAGAGGCGTGTTTACACTCAGAGCCATGTAGATGACAAGCAACTGGCCAAACTACATACCAAGGTAACATTTAACAATTTCGTTTGGGGTTGGTACGAATATTTTTCACTTTTAAAGAATACTTTTATTGAGAAAAGATGGATCGAAATGATTCACAGTGGCAGACATTTAAAAATATTTATTTTTCAAATGAATGCTGTTCGTTTGACCTGCTGTTTCTTAAACACTAAATCAGCATATTAGAATAATTTCTGAAGGATCTTGTGACACTGAAGACTGGAGTAATGCCTGCTGAAAATCAGCTTTGCATCACAGGAATAAATTACATTCTAAAAATATTAAAACAGAAAATATTTCTTTTAAATTGTAATGATATGTTGCATTTACTTTATCAAATAAATGCAGCCTTGGTGAGCTTAGCAGACGTCTTTCACAAATATTAATATATTTTACCAACCCCAAATATATAATATATATATATATATTCATAAAGCTGTTGTTCTAAATGCTGTATCTTTCCCATTAAAAAAACAAAAAACGTTGTCATATAAAACATGCTGTAAGCTATTTGTTTTGGTCTTGAGAAAATTGCATGCGTCTCTGTGACAGACTCTATAAATGCCTGATTTAAAAAAAATAATAGCTAATTAGTCTGCAAATCATTTAGCGCATTCAATTTGGCTGGCATTGCATTTGCTGACATGTCTTTAAAGGATGGGTTTGGAGAGGGCATGCAGTTCAGGTTAGCAAAATAGCAGAAGTTAGCAAAAGAATTTGAATTGCTTACAGTGCCTTTAAAAGGAACATAACCTACAGTTTGATTGCACTCATTTATGCAAGTCAAGGTTTCTTTTTAATTTTACATGACTATTTTTGACTCTTAGAATTGTACTGACTGAATAACCTCTAAACATTTGGTTAATTTCTTTGTACCGTATGTGCTCCATTTGCTCCAAAAACACGATTTCTGAATAAAAAGTAATGGTCTAGGCAACTTTCTGTTGTGAATTTAGTATGTCCCTTCCTTATATTTCACTAATTTCTGTTGCTGCTAGGCCAATCTAAAGAAGTTTATGGAGTATGTTCAACAACGGTGTGTGGACAAGGTCTGCAGGTTCCTGGAGAAAGGGCTGGACCCCAACTTTCATGATGCTGAGAGTGGGGGTGAGTACTTTAGAGTATATGGTGTGGTGTGCGGTGTTCTGTAATAAGGAGGTCCATAATCAAATGTAATTTCATGTCCCAGTCACATTTATTTGGTTAAATGAACATTACTTACACTATCAGAGAAAAGAAAAAACATTTACAATGTAATCAATATTCTATTTATTATAGCCAAGTATGAATCTCATCAAGTTATTGTTTTAAACATTTACAGTTATTACAAAAATGAACTTGAAGCAGTAACAATTTAAACAGTTTATTTTATTTTTGAACTTATGTTCAGCTACTCTGTTTAACAGTTTACTAGTAACTATTTTAGTATTTTTCGGATGATCAGTCATCAAAGCTTGGTAAATATTGGTCACAGACACAGAGATTTACCTAAAATTTCTCCAAGCTGATTACTCACTAAAAACTCCCACTGATCATGTTTCCAGGCCATTTCAAGTCTTATTTTGAAGTCTTATTTTTGATTAGTCTTATCAGAGTGATTATATCGAAGTGTGTGAGTTGTTTGATTATTTTTTTTTAGTATTCCCATTAACGCCATTATATTGTTCATTCAGACAGATTTGCGAATACGCATAAACAAGTTTATCGCATGAACCAATCACAGTCAAACATAACCAGTCATATTCAATCATATCGCGATGGAGGCATTGCCTCCTCTCACGTGACTTTCTCCCATTCATTCTCAATTACCCCCCACTAAACTCATGGCACGCTTTAGGGGGCCTGTTAAAAATCAGTGGGCTCAGGGAGAGACACGGACTCCTGCTGTAACTTTACCTGCTTTTGTTGCTGTTGAACAGTGTTTTTTTTTTTTGAAAAACATGATTTATATACTTTTTAAGGTTTCTTTTTTGTAATATTGGTGTTGTTTTATTTTTGTACTGCATTTTTTTCTCATCCAATATTTTGAGGCACTGCCTTCCTTGCCCCTGATATATATACATACGTACAGTATATGTACAGTATATATGATTTCATTAGATCCAAGATGGTGCCGATGATGGCAGCTATTGTGAGTTGCTCTTCAGGGTTCGTGTTGTTTTTGTTTGTTTTTCCTGTTTTTTGTTTTTCAAATAAGATCAGTTTTACCAGGGATGATCTGCTGAACATTCGGCAGAACACACCACAAAATCTTCTACCGGTTTTTGATTTTTCTGACGTTTTGCTGGACATTGTAGTTGGCGGAGCTGTAGCTCTGGTCAAGCACTTCAGGAGGACGCGCAGACGGGGGAAGAGAGCCGGCGCGCTCGTGAAACTTCGTCAACGTGGATTTCGAACGGCGTTGCCTAGCATCCATCTGGCGAATCTCCGCTCTCTACCCAACAAAATGGACGAACTCCTTCTGCTCTCCCGGACAAACAAGGACTTTTCTAACTCTGCTGCCCTGTGTTTCACGGAAACCTGGCTAAATGGCTACATACCGGACAGCGCGATTCATCTGCCTAATTACCAGCTGATCAGAGCAGATTTTGTCTTTTTGAACGATCACCACACACCCGTCCAGATCACCTCTTCACACAACCTTTCACACCTCCAGCAACCCCTCTCTCCCCCACACCTACAATTCAAATCAGCGAAGATGATGTGTGCCAGGTCTTCAGGAAGAACAAAAGAAGGAAAGCACCTGGTCCAGACGGTGTGTCACCAGCCTGCCTAAAAATCTGTGCTGATCAGCTGGCCCCCATCTTCACACAGATCTTCAATAGATCACTGGAGCTGTGTGAAGTCCCCTCATGCTTCAAATGCTCCACCATCATCCTCGTCCCAAAGAAACCCAAAATTACTGGACTTAATGACTACAGACCTGTGGCCTAACGTCTGTAGCCATGAAATCATTTGAAAGACTGGTTTTGGCTTATTTGGACATCACTGGACCCTTACTGGACCCCCTGCAGTTTGCCTACAGAGCAAACAGGTCTGTGGATGATGCAGTCAACATGGGACTGCACTTCATCCTGAAGCATCTGGACAGACCAGGGACTTATGTGAGGATCCTGTTTGTGGACTTCAGCTCCGCTTTTAACACCATTATCACGGAAACCCTTCAAAATAAACTAACTCAGCTCTCCGTCCCCACCTCCGTCTGCCAGTGGATCAACAGCTTCCTGACAGACAGACAGCAGTTAGTAAAGCTTGGTAAATTCACATCCAGCAGTCGAACCATCAGCACTGGAGCTCCTCAGGGCTGCGTTCTCTCCCCACTGCTCTTCTCTCTCTACACCAACGACTGCACATCTAAAGACCCCTCTGTCAAGCTGCTGAAGTTTGCAGACGATACCACACTGATCGGCCTCATCCAGGACGGTGACGAGTCTGCTTACAGACAGGAGGTTAAGGAGCTGGCTGTCTGGTGCAGTCTTAACAACCTGGAGCTTAACACGCTCAAAACTGTGGAGATGATTGTGGACTTCAGGAGAAACCCCCCTGCTCTCCCCCCACTCACCATCATGAACAGCACTGTGACTGCATTGGACTCATTCAGATTCCTGGGCACCACCATCTCTCAGGACCTGAAGTGGGACATTCACATTGACTCCATTGTCAGGAAGGCCCAGCAGAGGTTGTACTTTCTTCGCCAGCTGAGGAAGTTCAACCTGCCACAGGACTTACTGAAACAGTTCTAGTCTGCCATCATTGAATCCATCCTCTGCACTTCAATAACTGTCTGGTTCAGCTCAGCTACCAAATCTGACCTCAGAAGACTACGGAGGGTAGTCCGGACTGCTGAGCGAATCATTGGTACAACCCTCCCCACTCTCCAAGAACTTACTTATCCAGAGTGAGCAAAAGGGCTGGCAAAATCACTCTGGACCCCTCACATCCAGCACACAACCTCTTTGAACTGTTACCGTCTGGCCGACGCTACAAAGCTCTGTGCACCAGAACGACCAGACACAGGAACAGTTTCTTCCCTCAGTCAATACATCTCATGAACACTCAATAATAAACGTGGAACACACAACTAATACATTATCCATTCACCACACTCACTTATTTTATTTTTCTCATTTCTAATTTGCACATACTTGACCTGTATATACATAGTTGTTTATATTATATATTGTTTTTTGCTTTTTTTTTGCTGCTTTGTACATTGGTTATTGGCTATTTCTTGTATTTTGTTTTATTACCTGTGTCCTGTCCTGTTACTGTCTTTCTGTTGCACTGTGGAGCTTCTATCAATACAACAAATTCCTTGTATGTGTAAACATACTTGGCCAATAAAGCTCATTCTGATTCTGATTCTGATTCATGAATATGAATTCAAGCTTCGTACAATACATCTAATATGTGACATTTTGAACAAGACTGGGTGAGAGTCTTGGCAAAGATTATCATTGAATAATAGTATAAATGTTGGTCTGTTCCTCACATAAAGCTATTATATAATTTCAGTAGTCATACAACCTACTTTTATGATACTTTAAGCTTTTTTTTTTTGGAGCTTAGAGGCATATTTCACAATCTACTTTCAATGTGTGGAAAAGAGCAAATTGGACATTTTGCCAAACATCTCATTTTGGTTTCATGGAGTAAACAAAATAATAAGGGGTTGGAACAAGAATTTAAATTTGGCATGAAAAATAGGTGAACTATTCCTTTAACCCCTTAACTGTCACTCACATTTTTTAGCATAGACATTAATGTGCACTATCCAAACTAATTTTTTTTATAATTCATGAATGAAAACATTTTGTAATATGATTTTGATGTACCATTTCCACGGTAATGCAATGTCTGATTTTAAAATGGGATTTTGATTAAATTGATTAAATTTTGAGATTTTAAGTTTTCAAGTGATATATAATTTCTTATGATTTCTAAAGTATGATAGGGAAAAAGGCAACTAAGAAAACTTTCTTTGACAAAGGTCAGAACTCCTGTTATGATGTAGATTTTTCAGGTCCACTCTTGTCATAAATTAATCTATTACTTTTCCTACATAATTTTAACAAAAATGTGGTTAAATATCTATTTAGGAGTCTTTCTAGGAGACCTTTCCAACAATATATAGTTTGACATGATTAGATAAGGATTTAATTGCAATATAGTGAAGTAAACTTAGGCGTCCCACAGAGGGGAAGGGTGACAGTTAAGAGGTTTTTAAAGTTTGCTTTGATTAGCATGCTTTAATGAATGTAAATTTAGGACAATGCTAATCAGCAAGGACATTCGACAAAATGAGCTAATCATTTATTCACTGAAATGGATTTGACATTTAGCATTTTTAATCATCTCTGCATGTGCGATGTTTCCAGAATCTCCTCTCACTCTCGTGGCCCAGCTGGACTCTTGTGCCGATCTGATTAAGGTGTTGAGGAGCGGAGGAGCCCATCTGGATTTCAGAACCAGAGACGGCCTGACAGCGCTGCACAAAGCGATCCAAACGCACAACCATGTAGCATTGACTGTGAGTTGATGCACTTTCCCTCCCACACGCACACTCCAAAGAAAGACTCATCCTTATACAACTCATCACAAGCTGTTGGGAGTCTGTGCACATATGTCCGTCATATTTCATGTGCTATCTGCAGACATTGTTGGATCTGGGGGCGTCTCCAGACTATAAGGACAGTCGTGGGCTCACCCCCCTCTATCACAGTGCCATGGTTGGGGGAGATCCGTACTGCTGTGAGCTGCTGTTGTACGATCATGCCCAGCTGGGCTACAGCGATGAGAACGGCTGGCAGGAGATCCATCAGGTAACGTCTGATACTCAGAACTCTCTCATTAAACGTAAAAGGGAAGAAAAACTCCCCTAACTTAAAGTTTCATTCTCCAGCGAGACTAAATATATCCTTTTTATTGTTTGCTACACCTGCAGCAGTGGGTGATCAGAGCACGCGTGTGTGTGTGTGTGTGTTTTTGAACCATAGGCTTGTCGTCATGGAAACGTGCAGCACCTTGAGCACCTGTTATTCTATGGAGCGGAGATGAGTGCTCAGAATGCCTCAGGAAACACAGCACTACACCTGTGTGCCCTCTACAACCAGGTACGCACACCCACAAATACATATACACACATACATTCTCAACTCCATCGGATCTGCTTTCTCAAAATATATGTTCGTACAATTTTTAAGTAAACACTATGCAGTAAGTAGTATTCATTCTTGTGCATTTTTGTAATGTACATCCATGCATAAGATATGAGGATGACCTGCTACATATGTCAAAATGTGTGAAATGTAACTATGGCGAACTGAGTGGAATACTTGGAATTGCACCCGACTCCAGCTTCCTCTGCTGCTGTGACAAATGAACCTGAAGTGATATTAACTGCAGTTTTTAACATCATCTGTTATCTTTCAAGTACATTAGCATGCACGAGTTCAATTTCAGTCAGACTAAAACATAAATTTTGTAATATAAAAAATATAAATGCTTTAGTTTGAATAAATAGTGTCGATGTTTGTGACAATTTTGATGTTGTTTGGTTTGTAGTTCATCTGTCCATTTCCACCAATTTGACTAATTTTCTTGCCCCTGAAATACTTTTGAAATATATTTTGGTATATGAATGTTGAAACTAACTATATTTTCTATTGAAAAAATAAATTTTATTGAACTTCACTGTTTACAACATATTTAAAAAAATATTTTGGCCACAAAAAGTGCTGTCAAACGATTAATTGTGATTAATTATATATATATATATATATATATATATATATATATATATATATATATATATATATTTTTTTTTTTTTTTTTTTTTTAAGTTTTGCCATATGAAACACACTATTAGATTTTGTTCTTCTTAGTCTTTGTTTTATTATAGATTATGTCTTCATCCCAATATATTAAGGATGTGCTGCCTTCATTGCTTCCTCAGGGAGCACACCTCTGATGGATTCTGTTTCACATTTTTAAAATAAAAATATAGGCCTAGTAGTCAGTATACATACTTTGCAGTAAGCCATATGCTGTTATTTGACTGCAATTGTATATAGTTATGAATCTCAGCTGGGCATCAAATCACATAAAACACACAGGGTGTTATAACTGTAATCATATTTTCTCTTGCACTCACCACCTTTTTCTTTATTCTCTCTGCCATATCTACAGGAAGGCTGTGCTAGAGTTCTCCTGTTTCGAGGAGCAAATAAAGAAATCAAGAACTACAACAACCAAACAGCATTTCAGGTATGAATCAGATGTTTTGGATCAACTCTAGTTCCTTTCCTGTTCCTTAAATTATGTTGCATACTTTCATTCTCGTAGGTTGCTATCATCGCAGGGAACTTTGACCTGGCAGAAATCATCAAGATTCATAAAACCTCAGATGTTGGTGAGTTGATCAGGATTTAGTTTGAATTGCTTGAAGCATGAGGCCTTAAATCTTGGGTCTATTTACTCGGCACCACAACACCATAATACGTTTTCGTGGGTTGTCTAGATGAAATCAGTTCACTCTAATTCAAAGCCATTATTGGGTATCATTTCAGATAAAACCTCAATTTATCATTTAGTCTAGTGGACACAGCACAAGTGCTCCTTTCAGAGTAAAAGCAGAAATGACAACATAAGAGCGTTTGATCATACAAAGCAGCGTGAATCTAGTAACTTTATCACAGCCTGTGTCAAAACAATCCATAAATGCATGATTTTTTTCAGGCAGTCAGATCTAGATACTGTTCCTATGACTTTTCAATAAGTGATGTATTTGTAGTATTTGTCATACTAATGTATGTGGGCTAATCTCTTTATGATTTGTGTGTGTTTCTCTTTGTAAATCTCAGTCATGCTCTGTTTGATGTAATCTGTGAGTCATCTGTTTGTAATTTTTGTGTAATCTGAGTGTTTCATGTGCTGATCTTCATGATGTATTTTATTAACTCACTAGTGCAAATCCTTGCTTCACACCCAATTTGTGTGTGTGTGTGTGGTTTTTTTTTAACCCTACAGGTTGTGGCTCTATACACCTGCAGCTTTAACACAAAACTGTGTTTAAAGTGGTCATATCATGAGAAATCAAATTTCATTCCGTATGCTAAATCTGAAAACGTCCTTCCCAATCTAAAAAGGCCATTTAGCAAAACAGAACTGCTGCAAAACTTTCTCATATAAATCAGATGCAGTTGCATTCATAAGTTAAGTCATTTTGGAATTGTTCATAAGATTTTTTTTTTGGCAGAATGCATACAAATAAGGAGAATAAAATAGCATTTTGATTTATTTATAGTAACATTTAAATATGTCTCAAGACAGTAACTGCATTGTGTATTGCCTCCTCGAGCATCAGTGATTGTCACCTGTTGTGATAGTTGTGCATGACTCACACAGTCACTCAATACCTTATTACATTCTCAAGCACAGTAGCTCAGAGCATGCCGGAAAACCAAGAATTTACTGTACCTGAATGGATTTAGTAAAGAACAGGGACAAACCGGCGACTCATTCACAACTATCACAAAAGACTATATAAGCAAAGACTGATATTTAAGGAGGCAACACATTATTAAGAACCAAGGGTTGTTATATAAAAATGTATAATTTTTTATTATTTTTCAGTTGTATTTTTTATTATCTGTTTTATTTAACACCGTGAAGAATATGCAGTCTTTTTATACATTTAATTACTTAATACAATGTATGAGGCATTTCTTATTTTTTAGTTCTGCTGTAGTTTTTTGTCCTATTGTTTGTAATTATTTTCTTATTCTAATTTAATTGCTGACTTGTCTTCGGTGAGACAACCTGCAAATCAACATCACCTATAAAGAGCGTTTACATTTGAAGTGTTAAAGGTACAGTAGCAAAATGGCACATTTAATTATAAAAGTGGATGAAAAAATAAATTACTTTGTTTCGTATGTTTTAGGTTTTTGAAGTTTGATATGACCCCTTTAAAGTCTGACTTTATTTATGATATTTACATCCGTAAACCATGAACCATTAAGAACTTACAGCATATCCATGACCTCCACCTGGCCATTTCAATCGAAATTAATTGGACGTACTACATAAAACAGCAGCCATACACATCTTAAGCCATTCTAAATCCGTGGTTCACAGATGGGGTGCTAGTCTTCAGGTTATGAGTGATTCCTCTCTATCTCAGCCTGATACAGGTTAATCTGTTCTGCTAGTCTTTTTCTTCATGATAGATTGGACATATCCATACCAGCCTCCTGGAGAGTGTTCTTGATCCATTCAACACGCGAAAATGGGTTTTATTCACAACTGATAAGATTCTTCGAGAATCCATTACAGTGATCATTCTTGTCTAGCGGGTCATTTAATATTTCTGCATGATTTTTCAATGATTTAAGTAACTACACCGTAGCTGAATTTGATCCAGGTATGTATTAAAATACAATTTCCTGAAAAAATCAACTTGGGATGGAAGAAAATAGCACTGCTTCTGTGGCGCTTTTAAAAAGTTGCTTTGTTTGCACAGTAGGATATTAAACAACTGGATATTAAAAGGACTGCAATTTCCAAATGGTTTCTGGGATGTAAATATATATGTTTAAAGATAAAAGTGTACTTTAATAAATATAATGTGCAGCAGTAAGAGCCAAATTGTGTTATAGCACAAATACATATTTCCTTTTCCATAATTGGTGTGTGTGGTGTAAATCTTTTGTTATGTGCATGTCTGATATCTTCCACAAATTTACATGGTTTTATATTACAAGCATGGAAATCAAATTGACTACAGCAATATAAATATCGCTAGGCTCTGTGTGTTTTTATGTGAAGTATGCATAACTATTTATGTGTCGCTGTCTTCCTGTAAAAGTGCCTTTCAGGGAGACCCCTTCTTATTCGTCTCGGCGGCGTGCGGTCTGCATATCCCCACGTCGCTCTCTAATGCGATCAGCCAGTGATAATGCTCTAGATGAGAGTCTGCCAGCTCCCTCTCCGGCCCCTTCACTTCGCAGCCTGCCCCCGCTGGAGCCCGACGACACCACCTCGTCCCAGCGCAGCCCCCAGGCTGCTCACACTCACACACGCAGCCTCAGGAGACACACCCGCTCAGGAGGACACCTCAGGTGCGGAGCTATCCTTGATTTATATTAAACCAATGTTTCATTAAACCAATGTGATATTTTCTTTTTTGCTTTTTCTATTTGAACACAAAATGAGATGTTTAGCATCATGCCCAGACTGCTCTTTACCATAAAATTAAGTTTAATTTTTATCTGCTTCGCTCTAATTATTTACATTTTTTTTTATTTCAATTATTTACATCTTATTTAATTTATTTACACTTCACTTTAGGTGTGGAGTCTTCCTTGATTTGTAGAGTATTAAAAAGAAATTTCTCCAATATATATATATATATATATATATATATATATATATATATATATATATATATATATATATATATATATATATATTAATAAAGCATTGATTACCTGACATAAAAGACAATATCCACCTCAGAGTTGGTTGTTAATAATTTCTGCACACGTGTTTGCACACCGCAGCCCTGGCAGTCCTGTACAGAGAGAGCCGAGTCCTCCTGCCGTGTCTCGAGGGCCCAAGCGACGGCTGTACAGTGCGGTGCCCGGCCGAACCTTCATCGCTGTCAGCTCCCACACTCCACAGGGCGAGGGTGAGATCACACTCAACCGAGGAGAGAGGGTCAAAGGTCAGTCAGCCAGCCTCTCTGTGTGAGATGCAGCAAAAAGATCAAATTATTTTTATGCTGGAGTTTGCTACAATCTGTGGCATTCTGAATATTTCTTCAACTATGGGCACATTTGGCCCTGTGGACTTCATTAAACACCCTTTTAAAAATTCTCTAGTCTACTGAATGTGACTACTCACAGTGTCCAGAAGTGAACATACATGCATTACAGGAGAATTGAACCATCATGAACAAATTAGGAATAAAATGGCCAACTCTCTTGCAGAAGCTCATAATTCATAACTAGCTTTTTTTTTCCCTATATATGCTCAAAAATAATTGGCCAAAATTATGGACTAATTGGAGATTATTCAAATTATTTATTTCGTTTCGGATTTAGTTTTTTTATCTCATATTTTATCTAAAGTATGTTCTTCACTGATGCTGTTGTCACCTTGGTAAATAAGTAATGTATGTAAATATTAGGGCCTTTATGTGTAAAAATGTATATAATCATAATTTTCACACAAATTTGAAATGTTTATAATTATTTCACTTTTCACTATATTTACTTTTGTAAATGATAAATGTATGTATGTATGTATGTATATATATATATATATATATATATATATATATATATATATATATATATATATATATATATATATGTGTGTGTGTGTGTGTGTGTGTGTGTGTGTGTGTGTGTGTGTGTGTGTGTGTGTGTGTGTATATATATATATAATTAAAATTGTGATGTCTTGGATTGGAAAAAGGGTAAAAAAAATTATATTTATACTTCAAGGCATTCAAAAAAGTAAACTAAATGAAGACTTGGTAAAAAAGTGCCTACCAAGGCAGATTTAATGTAATCTTCAAGTAGATAAATAAATAAAAAAGTTAGTTTTAATATCTGGGAAAAGAAATGCCTGCAGTTAAATAAACATCCATAAATGAGTTAAATATCCGAAATACAGCATATAACTGTTTTTTACGTGTCTCCACCAGTGCTAAGCATAGGTGAAGGTGGATTCTGGGAAGGCTCAGTTAAAGGAAGAACTGGCTGGTTTCCTGCTCACTGTGTAGAAGAAGTCCAGATGAGACAATATGACCCACGACTTGGTCAGTGTGCACACACACCCTCACCTGCATTCAGAAGCATTATTTTGAAGTATTCTGCAGTTTAATGTTGAGATCTTATTGTTATTGATGTGCCCACTCATCTGTTTCTCAGAGACAAGAGAGGATCGCACCAAGAGACTTTTCAGGCACTACACTGTTGGCTCCTACGACAACTTTACCTCTTACAGGTATATATTCAACCATATTATATATATATAAATATCATCTGAGTGTTCCATGCATTACTGTGCACAGTATACAAACTTCAGAAATAATATGAGTAGAATGGTATTGTGCTTTTCCAACCATTGCCTTTCTCTCTCCTTCATCCTAAATAAATAAAATATGGTGCCAGTGTAGGGGATTATGGGTATGGGAGGGGGAATCTATGAAGACAGTGAGTTCTGGCAGTGCAGCACATCTGACTATTGACTTCTATAAATTCACAGTGATTATGTTATAGAAGAAAAAAGTGCAACGTTGCAGAAGAGAGACAGCGAAGGATTCGGCTTTGTGCTTCGGGGAGCTAAAGGTCTGAAACACACTCACATGCGTGCATGTTTGCACGAATAAAATTCATATACAAATGCAGTATTTAAATGCTCTTTCTTGACAGCCGAGACGCCCATAGAAGAGTTCACACCTACTCCTGCTTTTCCTGCCCTGCAATACCTGGAGTCTGTGGACCTGGAAGGGGTGGCATGGAGGGCAGGGTTAAGGACGGGAGATTTCCTCATAGAGGTTAAAAAACCTTTTGATTTATACACACACAACTTTTTCTTTGCTAAAGCAGTGATTTTCAAACCATATATTCAAAACTGGCCTAAATTAATCATTGTAATTAACAAAAGAAAAAAAACATTTATTATTTGACTAATCTGAGAAGTCTCATACGTCACCAGAGAAGTCTGCCGTTTGATTAAAAATTATAAACTGTTTAAAAAAAAAAAATGAAACACATGCATGGATGAATCATTCACAGTAAGATCAATAGCATGCATTTAGAAAATTTCAGTTTCATGCTGACTTTTTTAGACTGAAGAATGGCATCATGCTTCTGCTGGGTTTCTACCGGCTATGTGTTACATCTTTCTTTAATTCTCCGCACATTTGTCAGGTAAATGGGGTGAGCGTAGTAAAGGTGGGACATAGGCAGGTGGTATCACTGATTCGGCAAGGTGGAAGTCGGCTAGTAATGAAGGTGGTGTCTGTCACGCGCAAACCTGACACTGGAGACGTCGTCCGCAAGAAAGGTTCTTGTCCTCACTTCATTAATGCATGCAAACCATGCATTTTTCTTTTTATTTGACTGGATGTCAGCAATTAGAGAATCCTGCAAAATTTCAATATGGCATTTCTTGTTCTTTCTGATAATTAATTAGCCCCACCACCCCCCAAGAGAGACCCAAGCACCAGCCTGACCCTGCGCTCAAAAAGCATGACAGCAGAACTGGAGGAGCTGGGTAAGACAGATGCTCATACAAATAAACACGGATGCACACACCTCCTTGTGTTATGCTAGGACTCAGATAAGTCAAGTTAAAAACAGATGTTATCATTATCTTTGAGGGCATAGCACATGTTGGATCCTTTTTTTCCAGGAACACTAATGGAGAAATATGTGCAAATTAATGTCTTTTCTTTCTGTGAGAATGATACAGCAGTGAAAGGAGTGTGAATGATTGTGCAGTGATAGCTTTGCTCATTCATTGCTAACGAAAAGTGACCATCTAATACTCAATCTATGAGCTAAATCAGGAACTATAGATTTGTCCTTCTTGTCCACAAGCGTCAAGGAGAAGGAGGGGAGGTAAGATATGAAACCAGTCTCACGTTGACGATGTCCTTTACTGGTTCTATATGCTGATTAGCATGTGATGTCATGGATGGATTTATCTAACCTGTTTTTTTAGCTTGTGTGTTGTTGCCTGTGATTGCGAAAAACTGTAAAGTCAGAGTATGTGTATGTGTTTGTTTTTCTTTTTGTGGATTGTAGACAGCTCTTATGTATGTGTTTTGTGACTGTGTATTTGTTTTAGTGTTCTTTTAGTCTACGTATATTATACACATCGGATCTGTGTACTTGTATTTTCTGGTGCACCTGGTGACTGTGTTTGGTCTACTGTGATTTGATCAGAGGAAGGACCGGAATATTGGTCAGGAATGTGTATTAAGTGTTTCTGTATCTGTGTGCATCTGTGTGTATCCCTCACAGAGAAGTTGGATGAGATGTTGGGTTCGCCCAAAGAACCGGTTGTAGTGATGAGGCCACGTCCTGCGGATTCAGACTCTAGAGCAGCCACTGTGAAACAGAGACCAACAAGTCGCCGCTTCACACAGGCTGAGATCAATGTGAGTCTGATACACACAAAGATACGCCATATAAAAAAAACGTGTTTTTAATATATTATAATAATATAAAAGTTATAATTATGTTTTAATTAAAACAAAATACAAGAGCCCTTGTTATATATTGGAATATGTAGTTTCTGATGTACTATGCATTGTATGCAACAGATGGTGCATATCACCACTATAGTACAGTAGCCAAATTGCGTCAGTAAAGATTTGGCTGCTGATCAGTTTTTGTTTATAATGCATATTGTCTTTAGGTTAAAAAATGGAATTACTTGTGACTGCATTATTTCTTTGATTAGTTGAGTAATCAGAATCTGGGATTTATTTGTTGTTCTGACAGTAACTGAATTCTGGCCAGTATTTGATCATGTATTGTTTTTGTTTGTGTGTAGTCTCTGTTAGAGAGGCAGGGTTTGCCAATAAGTTCCCTGGCTGTGGACAAAAGTCACATGCAGCTGCCTCGGGGAATGTCAAGAACCAAGTCATTTGGTAATGTGGCATTGGCACATACACAAATACAAACATTCTCACGAATTCTACATTTTCATAAACATAAACCAATGATATAAGGGGCTATTAAAACATACTGTAATGATCACCAGAGTTCTGAGGGGCTGGTTATATAAGCTGCTTAGACTAGTCTTAAAAAGCTAAGTCTTCTATTTTTTTTTCTTCGAGACTGGTCATAACTTTTTAAAGTCAGTTAGTAAAAGGTAGATTTGTCTAATTCTAATCCAAAAAGTAAGATTGATTACCCCTTGGCTAACTACTAGTTGGTCAAACTAGTTTGTAAGACACAGTCTTAACACAGTATCTATGTTTATGCAACAGACCTCTTTGATCTTTGTTCAAAACAATACAACCACAGTCTCACCGAGAACTGTTTTACAGGTGCTCCTGAAGATGAAAGAATCTCAGCCTTGATTGGAGAGCATCGCTTTCCAAGAAGCTCTTCAATGACTGACAGCTTTAGACAAGATAGCATTCCACCCCCTCCACAAACAGCTCCTCCACCACCTCCAACTCCCTACTTCCTAGATTCAGGGCCACCTCCATCCTTTCTTCCACCTCCGCCCCCTTCTCGCGCTGCCAATCAGAGCCGTTCAAGCTTCCGCCCGGGGGCGGAGCCCAAACTCCATGGCCCAGTCACGACAGACCGCCAGCGAAAAACACGCTCCATGATCATTCTTCAGGACACCACCCATTTGCCAGTGGAGCCTGCCCCAATTGCAAGACCACAAACGCCTACCTCTGGAGTGGTTCCACCTGAACGTGGTCGTAGGCGTGGACCACCTGTGGAGAATCCTTATGCTAACGTAGGTCGTCTAAGTGCAGTCTATACTCCTACCAAGCCCCAGCGTAGAAAGAGCCCGCTAGTCAAACAAGGACCAGTTGAGGAGGGAGCCGCTATTCAAACTAGTAGAGACCCCTCTCCTTTGGGAGGGTCACGGATTCCTCACAGTAGCCGAGCAGAGCAGTTCCAACAGCAAGTTCTCTCTGAGCGAGCTAGAATTACACCTCCAGGGGCCCGACGCAGGCCCAGTGTTTTCCTATCTGTAGAAGGGGGCGCGACTGAGCCGCAAACAACCCCGTTACTTTCTCAGTCCCACTCAGTGGATGAGTTGGCTGAGTTGCCTCCACCTGCACCAATGCTTTCCCCAGGCCCACCACCAGGGGGCACCACTTTTATACACCCTCTAACAGGTCGACCACTGGATCCTTCCTCACCTCTAGCACTTGCACTGGCTGCACGAGAACGTGCTCTTAGTGGCCGGAATACTCCCACCCCTACACCTTCGCCGACACCGTCGCCCACTCAAGGTCGAGCAGTGGAAAGGCCAGAGACAGAAGGAGGAGCGACACCACCTGCTCCTCTCGAGGCTCCTCCATCTAATTCATGGAGAGATGAACCAGTCAGCATCACAGAAACGGCAAGCCAAGTGACTAGCGGTAGCCCTGGGTCTGGACGAAGCCTGGAAGATGTACTTGTCCCACCCAGCGTGCAAGGTGTCCAACCTGCGCTGATGGATACAGAACATACCCCACCGGCAGTCCCACCCACTCTACCTTCCCCTGCCCCTACCCTCTCAAATCTGACTGCTCGAAGTCTGACGATGAGCTCAGAGGAGGAAGCAGAGCCTTACACAGTGACACTTCCCCCTGCGTTGCTCTCGTCCAGTGATGAGGAAACCAGAGAGGAGCTTCGGAAGATAGGCCTCGTGCCGCCCCCTCAACCCTTCGCTAATGACCTTCTAATTAAAGAAACACCCAAAGCCACTCTAAGCATTTCACCTAGCGGATCACGGCCATCCATTGCAAAGACCTCCTCTGGGAAAGCAAGCGATTCTACGGCAGACTCTGGGGTTGAGGACCCACATATGGAGACCACCAGTACTGTTTCCACAGTCTCCAGCATGTCCACTTTGTCTTCGGAGAGCACAGACTCTGCTCATGCTAGCAAACCACGTTCTGGGGTGGGGCGTGGTCGCCCCGCCCATCTCAGGGACCCACTGCTTAAACAGTCATCAGACAGTGAGCTGCTTCCACACCCACCCAGCACAGGCCCCAGCCGTCCACGCTACCTATTCCAAAGACGCTCCAAACTCTGGGGGGAGGAGCCCCGGGGCCAGCTGGGTGGGTCTGATGAAAGTCGGCCTGCTGCTATGGGGGCAGAGTTGCTAAGCAAAGACACTCATTCTCTGGGGGAGGAGCCACCGATGGGAGCACCTCTTGACCCTGGCAGGAGATCACCTGTGGGAGGTGCCAGGTAGGAAAGACCTGTTAAAAACTGCACCAACTTAACAACAGCAGCACATTTTGTACACCTGCATGAAACACAGCACAACTTTCAATATCATTTAGCAATACACCCACTTGACTTTTGACACCCTTAGCCACACACCTGGATAAAACTGCCTATCCATAACACACGTGTGTGTGTGTCTGTATGTACTTGCAGATGTGAGGAGAATGGAGAAGAGAGTAAATCGTAGGTTTTTAGCTCTGTGGGTAAAAACAACTCCTTGTCTAACTAACTTTTACTAAACCCTTTACTGCAGCCGTTAATCAAGCTGCAAATGCTACTGTGGGCTTGTATTAAAGGCTTATGGTAGTTCATTATGCAGTAACTGAGGCATTTCAGCTTCTGTCTGTCTTTGCGCAACGAAACTGGAATTTTCAGTGTACCGCTGAAGGCCAATCAAATTTCGTTTTCATAAAAAGTAAATGAAACGAATGTTGAATCTACATTTAATTTGTACTGCTGCATTGATTGTGGTAAGTTTATTGCAGCAAGTTTCGGATGTTTACAAAATGAATACTGAAAGCATGCTGTGGTGGAAATACTGTGAAATGCTAATGCACCATTTTTTATACCCATTCTGAGGACTCCAGTTTTATATTAACTGCTCTAACTGTCATTTTATTGCATTAAGTTCTCTGCATGCTCTGCACTATTTAAACCCCAATGCTTACAGCATTGGATCCACTTTCCTTTTCTCTCACATTAGCATCCCAGTAGTTTCCTAAAAGTACTGCAGTTAAAACTCTACCTTTGTTTACTTTTTTGTTTCCGCTATATCTTCCCCTTTATTATTTTTCCTTTAATTGTCTTTTATGTTTTCACTCTCTCTCTTAGACTCTTTAGTAGTTTAGGGGAGCTTCACACCATCTCTCAGCGGAGTTATGGCACCACCTTCACAATCCGGCCTGGCAGCCGATACCCAGTGACCCGTAGGACTCCAAGCCCTGGAGCCACACCAGAACGGAGTGAACCGTTGGGGCCTGTCCGTACATTTGGCCCTCATCACCATCATCACACAATCCTCAAGTCTTCGAGCCTAAGTTTGCCCCAGGAGCCCAAGGAGGTGCGTTTCGTCATGAGGAGCGCCAGTGCTCGAGCCCGCAGCCGTTCTCCATCCCCCTCTCCATGCGCCTCCCCCTGCCCTTCACCGGTACTGGGAGCCCCTCTCCTGGCCCTGCGGCCATTCAGACAGCGCCCCCTAGCACTGTGGAGTAAGTATGACGTTGGAGAGTGGCTAGAGAGTGTGGGACTAGGAGAACATCGTGCTCGTTTTTTGGAGCATGAGATTGAAGGCGCCCACCTGCCTGCACTGACCAAGGACGATCTGGCAGAATTAGGGGTGACGCGGGTGGGACACCGAATGAATATCGAACGTGCACTGAAACAGCTGCTGGAGAGTTGAGGAGAGCTAAAATGCAGGATATAGTCCCATCATATTTTTACTATTAAATTTGAAGTTTAACACCATAGATTCCAACCCACTTTTTTTTTAGCATTGCTCAGCCCTTATATAATATAGATTTTACCCAAGCACCAACGATTTAACTCCCACAAAACCCACCATGTTTCTTCACTGGTTTGCCACCTACTAAGAGTAAAAATAACATGCTGGACAGGAGTGTGGACCTACTGCGCAATATCTGCTATTTACAGCTACAGGTCTAAGAAAATCAAACTGGCCATGTTTTTTAACTGGGTCTTCTGCACAATAACAAATGATATAGCCAGCAAGCAGCCATTTCCTTCATGTGCCATGATTTACAATCAAATGATGATGATGAAGGTGTGGCAAACATACAGACTGCTCTCACATTATCAGAGGAAGTCTGAGAATATCTTCAACATCTGGATTCGTGTGCACTTCCTGCTTCCAGGAGAGAGACTTCTGAATTTTAGAAAGCAGCATCAACTTGAGTGCAAAGGGAAAGAAAAGAGCAGAAACCTCTCCTGTAAACAATGCCAATGCTTCCAAGTGCCCGGAATTTACAGTATGTTCACCGACCATCTTTCAACTCAATAGTAGATAGCCATGTTAATGGTGATTATAAGATGCGTTGCAGTAACTGGACTTGGCATGTGAATGCAACATGTCCAAGTAAGAAAGGATCTGACAATCTGCCCTAAACCAGGAGAATAAAACTTCTCCCAATACAATACAAGTGTGGCCTTGAGGTAATACTGCCGCCATCTAAAATTTGTTAAAGATAGATATTTTCAGTCACTACATTCAATTTTATATGTATATGATATATATGGAATTATATATTCAAAAAAGAAGAATGTATGAGAATAAGGTGAGATATACTTGTCTTATGCCCTGTGAGATTGTGTCATATTTGGTCTTACTTTATATTTGTTATTTTATTTGTCAACTATCAACCAATACCCTAACATGAACGCAGTTACTCTCTTTTCCCCATGGTATAACTTGTGATTTGTGAGTTATAAACACATAATCTTTGGACTAGTTCATGGTCAGTTATTTAAGAATTTCATAATTACGGACAGACCTTTTTTGTCGATTATGAATAAATGCTCCATAAGACTGTATGTAGAATAACTATTTCGTTTAAACAGAGGATTTGAAATACTATGGGTTGTAGGAATTTATTTGTTACCTTTTTGTAAATGATAACTCAGCATCAGTCAATCATTTCATGCTGATCAATTTGTGAATTCAAGACGTAACAATGTTTCTTTGCCATGATTTGGTTATGTATTGTGCAATTACTCATTTGGGATTTAATTCCTATCAAGTCTTTCAGTTTAGAACAATATGAGCAAAATATGCTATAAGGGCTTTTGACATCAGTTAAATTGTTATTAAACATGTTTTAATGCAGACTGCTGAACTGGTGAATTTGTCTGATCCCCAGTTATAGGCAAGTCTACAACTTAAAGTAATAATGTGACACATTGGCAAAAACAAAGCTAGTGTTTATGGGCCTTAAAAAGCAGTGTGTCCCTGACCATAATGACCTGGGAACATTTTCTGTTCCTAGTTAAAGTGTGCATTTTTCTTCTAGTACAACCAAATTACTAAAAGTTATCTGATTACGAGCATTTCTACTGTGAATATACTTATTTTTCTCAATTTCTCATTTTAAAATCCCCAAGATTGTCATATAATCAAGCAAATGTTGAGATTATATTGTGTCAAAAAATTATCTGGTAACTAGTTTGACTGGTTTGTTGTGTTTGGTAAGCTGGAACAGTAGGCGTTGCTGTGGTTTACACATTTAAGTAACAGTTGAACTGCCAACAGAGGAGAAAAATCCTCACACTTGTCACTCCTCCGGTTGGTCAATTTGCACAAAGATGTGGGTGCTACTGTTTATAAGCCATCTGCATAAAATATTACTGTACTTCCCTCATCTGTCCCTGTCCTTCTCCCTCTCTTACAATCCTCACTCATTTACACTCTCAAACACAAATATGTAATTAAATACTGGTGTAAGAGAAGGGTGTGGCAGCCATGTTCTTTTACCACTTTTAGGAGCCCTTTCTTCTGTTGTTGACTTCTTTTTTTGTATTCTTAGTTGGATGAAGTGATTTGAGGATCAAGCTTTTGGACATGTTTGCTTTAAAATGAGAAAATGTACACAAAAATATCATTTGACTTGTCTGTTATTAAAGATCATCTCTCAGGCTGTGGGGATTAATCATACATCATCTTTCTTTGGAGAAAAAGAAGGGGGTTGGGTTTATTGAGATTTTACAATTTGTGTGCGTGTGTGTGAACAAACATTAATGCATAAAAGTCAAGAATTTGGTTGTTAAAAGGACAGAGGTCCAATTTCTACAAATTAATTAAACACTTGCTTTCTAAAATACCAACCAAGAGATAAAAGAAAATGGCAGATTCTAATAAAATGCCTACTGAGACAGCCAAGGTTAAAATAATTGAAAATATAATATAAAAAAATTTAGAACTACATGGAAAAATGTCAAGTAGTCTATTAATTTTCAATGATAGTTCAGGTTGCATGTCTTAAATGATTAAATGCATACCGAGATTGTAGAACTTTCCAGTAGGTAAATATTGTTATATGTATAATAAGAAGTGGGTGTTATTAAAATGTTCTGGGGGGGTAATTGTGTAGATTTATCGCCTTATTCTAAAAGCAGACAAAATTTAGGTTATATTTCATGTATGATGTAATCTTGCTAGGTTACAGGATTGTTTATTATTATTCCTAATCACCGTTCTGTGTGTCTGTATCTTAGTTGGATACAGTGTGCAAGCCTACGTTTTAGGTTTCGGTTTCGTTTTGAGTTGATGGTCAGGACGGGGATGACTTGCCAGTTTATAACCTGATCTAGCTGATACCACTGATCTAACAATTCTGACTAACAAAAACTATCAACGTGGGAGATTATTGTAATGTGAGCACAATAAAAGTTGACGAAAGAGATTCGAGTTGTATCTGCCGTCCTTGTCCTGGCACCCTTCCAGTGGGGAGATTGCTGAGCAATAGTAGGTAGCCTAGCAAGGAACTGGACAGAGATTATCTTGCATGGGCTACCTGGGCAATGATGCTCCTTATGGGAGATATCAACACTAACTTGAAATTAGAATGTCAAGTTGTTTAGATAAGCACAATATAATGGCGTTGTTTTCATTCATAGACATTTTCATGAAGTGTTAAAAATAATTTGTATTACGTAAGATATTATGTAATTATAAAACAAACGGACTACTGGAATTTGTTAGCAGGAAATCCTGTAGCCTAATTGTTATAGCCTCCGGTTTCCACAGATGAACTGTAAGCCAGTGGTTTATAGACAGTCCATTCACGTTCATGACAGAGACGTCAGATTCAGAGGAGGCTGGTTAATGCGTCATATGCTCTGAAAGAGTGCAGTGATTCGGACAGTCCACCGCTATTTACTCTGAAGTAAGACAAGGTAAGTGTTTGCTTTTACATTTATTCATGTTTATCTGTGAAACCACGCTGATGTAGGTTGGGTTTGAATATTAATTAGACTTATGCTAATTTTAGACAAAGACAAGAACATTGGTTACATTTTCTCTATTATCTCTGTGTAAACAATTTAAAACAAAATCATGAATGCTGGGGAAAAAACTGCTATCTAATGGGAGCTTTGGGGTTATGTCCATTATTTTCACTTTCAGTCTTGCTGTTGCTTTTTTTTGTGCAATGTTCTGTTTGCAGTGATTGTAGATAATTTATTTCTTACAACTGCAGTGGATTTATTTCTATAAATACAGGTTATAGTATTTCCATTAATATATCTATTGTTTTATCATAGATACTAAACCTCACTAGCATCCTTATGAAATGCTTTTAACAGCGTTTTTGCACTTCTTTCTTCACAATAAATGCTAGGCCTACTTGGTTTGTTAAAAATAAAGTTATAAACCTTCTAAACTGCTTAGCTGCAGATGTCTCTTGCATACTGACAATTAAAGCCTGTGAATTATTACATTTAGCAGTGTAAGCTACAGCTCATTGTTCATTAACACATTAACTGACATTAAGTAATGAGACCTTATTGTAAAGTTTTACCAATTTATTATTTTTTATATATAATTATTAAACTATAAAATATTACAGTAAAAATTAAACTTTAACAGGTAAAAAAAATAGGTCTTTATACCATGTAAACTAATAACAGAGAGATGGTAGTATACGTTGTGTCAAAATGATTGATTTTATTACCATCATAAATATTCCACCCCCCTCCCATAACTGGACACCTGTTTTGTACACCCCCCAGCCCCCGTCTAAGCAGCCATCTGGTTATTCACCTTATAGTGAACTTAAGGAATTTATGACAATGTGTTTGTGTGTGTGTGGGGGGACCAATGTTATGTGCTTTAACTTTAAATGATGAAAAAATGTGTTAAATGAGGTAAAGGGATGTTTTTATTAAAGTGTTTTCACATACATATCAAGAAAAAACATCAAACGTACAAAGACTGTTTATTTCCCTACAAGTGGAGACTAGTGTTGTTAAAACAGGAAAAACGTAGAAAATAAAACAAAAAACCAATGGCATGTTAGTTAAACAATGCGGTAGTTTTTCCTAAAAACTAGTTCGCTTGACAAAGTTAAATAGAAGAAGTGAGCGCGTTCGTTCATCTATAACAAAAAAGAATCGGACGCGTTAGTTAAAACAATAAGATATTTATCAAAATCTATGTCTTGCTTTTTAAAAAAAGTTTTTTTAGAATTTATAACAGATACAAAGTTAAATAATATAGAGACGACTTCTCTTACCGTGGTGTGAAATAAAAATATCAGACCGTTAAACAACAGTATAAGATACCTGTAAAAATCTTCTGACATTACAATTGAAAAGCTAGCTTTTGTCCCAACTTAGAAAATTAAAAGAGCAGACTATTTAGGCAGTGTCCGTTTAGACAACCTCTCCCTTCTGTGTCAAACTCAGAATGAGCTCACGGCCGCTGTCAGGCCACACCTACATCAACACCCCCCCTAACGCTGTAAGGAGAGACCGACACAAAGGTTTAATTGTTAAAAGAATTAAAGTAATGTTTTAACATTAGAACAAAGTTATTTTTAATAAACCTTTAGCGTTTCTCAATTAATGAAACCGTTCACTATTCATTTTGAAGCTTTTCACTTTAAAAGGTTACACAAGTTTTCTTCTAAACAAACGCCCCACAGGGAAAAAATGTTGTTTGTTTGTTTTATTTTACTTTAGTTATTCACACTTAACACCTTTTATTTACTCTTTGATATTGTCAATCTTAAAACTTCTAGTGTGCTGTGTCGGTTAAAACTTGCATATGCGCACGTAAACTGGAATGAAAGCAAATGTTTTGGCGGCGGTCTTTGGATCATAAAATCAAGACTGGACTTCTCCTTTGATTTTCTTGCTGTAAGACTTGATATCAGTTGAAACAGACATACAACAAAATATCGCGGCTCACTCACCGCAATGAAACGAGAGAAGGTTTGAAGATGCGCAGAATCCGTGACTCTGTGCTATAGGCTAACCTATCGGTTGTAAGAGCAAATATCAGGATGAAAAGTGGTGAAATAAGAGAGGATATAATGTTTTAACATTAGTACGAAAGTTGTTTTAATAAATCTTTTAGCGTTTTCTTAATGAAGGAAACCGTTCAGCATTCATCCTAAAGCTTTTCACTTTAAAATTAGGTTACACAAGTTTTCTTCTAAACAAACGCCCGCAGGAAAATAAAAAAGTTGTTTATTTTATTTTAGTTATTCACACTTAATACCTTTTATTTACTCTTTGATTTTGTCAATCTTAAAACTTCTAGTGTGCTGTGTCGGTTAAAACGTACTTATGCGCACGTAAACTGGTATGAAAGCGAATGTTTTGGCGGCGGTCTTTGGATTTCAGTCATAATTAGACGACTAAACTTTCTACAACATCTTACGAAATGTACTAAATGTTTCGTCTCACGCAGTGGTGTGAAATGAGAAAGCGTGCTGCGCGTCTGGCTGCATGATCACTGAAACGGTCTTATCTGATCAACAGACTCGTCGTAAAACATCTAAAGTTTCTGCGGATTCAACTCATTTGCAATCTAATGAGTTTTTGAGGGGATCTGGCATCGTAAACTTTGTTAGAACGTGGTTCATTGATTAAAACAGATCGTCTTTCTAACATGTTCAGCGATCAAAGCATCTCTATGGCATCTATACGATGTGCACCTGCGCGTGTGTCTGTGCACCTCTGTCGAAGGTTTAGGCAAAAGTTCGCTGACCGGTCAAAGGAAGTGTGGCCCTATTGAACCTTTTCATGACACATATCTGGTGAAGTTAGGTATAGTTGAGAATTGAGTATTTATAATCTATTCGAATGGCGGGGTTTAACTAACGTTCAGGATGTGATGAGATAGTCAAAGAAGAAGGCGATAACCACAAACTTAAATAAATACAGGTCCCCAAAGATGACGGTTTTAATAAGACGGTCTATGCTGTAGGAAAACATTCTTTAATTTACTTCATTTTACCTAGTTTTATTTCTTTTTTTCACTCATATATTTTTCAACCGTCAACACAAACACACAAACACACACACACACAAACACTCAACACATCTACACGTAAACATCCACATAAACAACCATACAGTTAAATATTTAAACTTTTATGATGTCTCATACAAACCTTTTTTAAAGAACGTTTAGAATCACGCTGGGTTTCTTTACAAGGTGATGAAAAGCAGCATTATTAAACAATGATATAACTTTTGTTTTAACAAATAAGTTTTTAGATCTTTCAAACCTAAAATCATGATCCTTTAGACTAGAGCAAGGATTAGAAGCAGTCAAATGATCCTCTGATTAACGCAAGACACTTACAGAGATTTTTCTTTAGGAATTGGACCTAAATTAGATAGATAAAGAAAACACACACACACACACACAAATCTGAGTATGCTAAATTTTAAATACGAGCAAAATCGTATATGTTGTTTTTACTTTTTGTTGTTATTTAAGAAATGTTTTCATTTTAATCTAGACTGTAGATAGTATGTGTACTGTAAAAGAACAAATATACATTTCACTTAAAACTTCTCCGTAAATAATTACACAGTTTTAACATGTTTAAAAAGTTTTAAACACTTTGTGTGTCCCTAAAGTAAGTCATGATGTCTATTGTCTTTAAATTAAACTTTAGCATGTAAAACATATGCAAAGTTCAATATTACTGTTAAAAATAGTATAATAAAACACAAACACTCACATAAAAACAAAAACACACACACACACACACTAAAACAAACCCTATACAGTTAAACATTTAGACTATTATGATGTGTACTATTTATGTTTTCATCTCTACAAGATGATGAAAAGCAGCATGATTAAACAATGATATAACTTTTGTTTTAACAAATAAGTTTTTAGATCTTTCAAACCTAAAATCATGATCCTTTAGACTAGAGCAAGGATTAGAAGCAGTCAAATGATCCTCTGAGTAACGCAAGACTCTTACAGAGATTTTTCTTTATGAACCTATATTAGACTGAAAATTACTTAAGGTTGTCTGCAACAAAAGTATAAGGTCCCACAAATGCTTCTCAGAATCTTTACAACAGATTAGACTTTCTTTCTCACTTTAAAAATGATATTATTAACCGCAGAGTTTAAATGTAGCATTTGTTCACAGTATAATGTTCTATTAAAATAAAAACAACTGGTCTATGTAGGTTTATTTGACTAAGATTTGATCAAATAACTGATATAAGAAACATGCAAATATTTGATAAGTCCATCTTATCACACCACAACCTGACGTGTCTGATGGTTTATGATGATATCTTACTGATACAGCGTTAAGGTGTTAAGTGTCTGTAAAATAGTTTAAAAAGTCATCTTTTTAGCTTTCACGTAGGATTTGTGTCCACGCTCATGTGGTTTTTGTGTAACAGAATCCTGAGACAAATGAAAACAGAATGTGTGAAAGGCTTTTCTCTTTAAGATATTTGTAATGACAGACTAAAAGCTTTATAAAACAATTGTGTGTATGCATTTCTCTCGTACATGTATACAGTAACCGATGAATACACAAAACAGTATTAATACATAACCTCATAAATTCAGCGTGATTCTATCATATCAATCAATAATAAAATATTTAATTTATATACCGTATCTGACTTTCTCTTCAAAACACAATAAACTTTCTTACGACTTTTTTAAATGTGTTGAACAACCGGTTTTGGGGGAAAACCGTATAGTGTTGTGTTTCTAAGTTAGGATGCTTGTAGTTAATCCCGTCTTTATCTAAAACATTTTTGTATTCAAACTGTCTCACGCATACACACATGTTGGTTTTTGTGGTTTATGGGGAGTCTCCATAGGAGTAATGGTTTTTATACTGAACAAACTGTGTGTGCTATTGCCCTACACCAACCCTACACCTAAACTTAGCCCTCACCGGAGACTTTGTGCATTTTTAGATTTTCAAAAAACACATTTAGTATGTTTTTTAAGCCTTTTGAATTACGGGGACATAGGCAGTGTCCTCATAAACCACCTTCATATTGTAATACCTCTGTCATACCCACGCCATTATACAAATTTGTGTCCTCATAAACCACATAAACATGTACACACGCACACACAGCTAAAACAGACTTGACGTGTATAAGTATATCGTATTCTTTATATATATATATATATATATATATTTTGTTTAGGCTAAATACGTTTTAACAGTTCTTTTTGTTTTTGTTTTCACAAAGATGTTAAATTGAACGTGTGTAACTAATACCTCATTCAAACGTTGCGGCCTTTCAGGTCAGCGAACTACAATACCCAGCATACGCCTCAGACTACAAACATGGCCGTCGGGGATCCATACAATAATGTAACGTAAATGTCTCGAATGAAGACGCAATATTTTATTGAATAAAAAAAATAGCAGAAATATCAAATTATATGAACAGCAAAAAAAAAAAAAAACTAGCAAGCTTAAGGGGTAACAAATACAATTAGTCGGGGGGAAATAAGATAAGGATGATGAAACTGCGGTAAACAAATTCAAGCAGAAAGAGCGCACAAAGCTTAACGCTATGAAAAAACTTTGCGGTTTATATCTCACAACGGCGTGAGGAGACCTAGAACAGAAGCGCCGTTAAACATGTAGGTAGATGAAAAATGTTGAATATAAACTAGAATGCAGCTCTGATGTGACTTATCTCAGTAATAAACAGTTGCGTTTGCTAACTAACTATTGGGATTTATGTCGTGTTAAAACGCATCGGTATACTGCAGATGAGGACCAAAACTGTTTACCGCACGCTTTCATAAAAAGAAGAACAAAATATTGAGACATCTGTTTTCTAGGGTCAGGCTTAAAAGACAGACCTGACATGCCAACTTGAATGGAGATGTGTCTCCATGACACAGATTTTCTCCCGATGTCCCTATACGACCGCAAACTTTTATCGCTCTGGAAATTCAGACACACAGAGAATCTTTTCATCCATTTTGAGTTCGGCGCTTGTTTGGATGCTCCGTTTCTATTGGCCGCGCGGGGAAACGTCACAGAGCGCAGCGGCAAAAGTTGAACTATTTTGAACTTTGACCGCGGTGCGCTCCGCTGCGCGTGCGCTTTGGTCGGCGCAGCAACTAACCGCCCTCGCGCAGCGCAAGCCATTGAAATGAATGGGTTGCGCAGCGCAGCGCAGCGCATGCCGCGTCCTGTGTGAAAAGGGCGTATAGGGACATCGGGAGAAAATCTGTGTAAGCAGTGTCATGTTGAAGGACTGTCATTTAATCGTTGTTGTATTTCTTTTGAGAATTTAACCCTGTTAACCCGAATTACAGAATAATGCAATATCGCAAAACGATCAGACAAATCTGAACGTAAAACACAGGATTTCATTTTTTCACTTAGAGAATTAATTCAAATGTTATCAATTAATTTAACTCTTGCAGGTTTATGATTGAATAAGAGGAAAATAACAACTAGAATAAAGAATGTCGCGAAAATCTGTAGTAAGGGTATCAAATTTCTCGGACCCGGTATGTTATTGTGACGAAGAATAATAATTTTGTCCTCCCTCCCGATCCATCTCAGCTATCGTTGAGGTTTTGTCTGTCTGTCGGTCGAGTTTTTGATTGAATGTACAGAATGTGTTAAATCGACGCACAAACTATATGCGTGATGGATATTTATGTGTTTTGAACATATTTTCAAGCTCGGTATAAGTATGTTTCTCTTTGAGAACTTGTTGGTAATTAACACGTCGGGAACTTGCAGACAACGTTCTGTTTGACAGCATTCGATTTTAACCGTTTTCATAAGAGGAATGTATTGAAGCTGTTGTTTAACAAGTTTGAAATGTTTTAATGTTTCTGTTTAACTGTATTACATTCGGCATGCTGTAAATAAAGCTCATAGTAGGTTATTATTTTGATTATTAATTCTGTGTTAACAAACAGTGCGTACTTTAGTGGTTCTTTGTACGATTTCATAATAAAAGCATCAAAATTGTTAACAGACTATTACATTTTATATTAAAACTTAATAAAAACATTAAGTAACGCGCAGTTGTGTAAGACACGTACCAAAACATCACGTTAATACAGGTCCTTTTCAAAAAATTAGCATATTGTGATAAAGTTCATTATTTTCTGTAATGTACTGATAAACATTAGACTTTCATATATTTTAGATTCATTACAACACAACTGAAGTAGTTCAAGCCTTTTATTGTTTTAATATTGATGATTTTGGCTAGTGATGTTACGTTCGTGAACGAATCGTTCTTTTTGAACGAATCTTTAAGGTGAACGAATCATTCTCGTTCACGTAATCCATTGACTCATATTTCTCGTTCACTGCAATTCCTCCCTCCACCGCAGCGCGCCGCTATTGCGCGCATGCGTAGCTCTGGACCGTTTCATCTGTCAAAGAATGACTAAACCTCGAGCCAATAGCCTTCGAGTATGATACGAGGACGGAGCATGTGATTTGTTGAATCTAGTGAACGAATACGCCCTTCATTGAGTTGCTTTGAGTTTGAAAGAGTCAAATGAACTGTTACATACATACATCTCGTCTCATTATTACGTTCGTCGTTCGAACAACTGGTTCTTTGTTTTATTTTTTTATATTATTGTTTTATTTCTTTATTATTTTTTTTTATTTATCATTTTGTTTTATTTATTTATATTATTGTTGTTTTATGTTTGAACAGTTACATACTTTTAAATAAAAAAATATTTCATTATGTTAGTCATGTCATGCACTTTTGTTTGTTTAAAAACTGTGAAACTTTAAAAAAAAATATGGCAGTATTGATTATTTGCGTCACGTCATCCCATCTCATTTGCGTCACGTGACTCACGTCAGCAAATAGCATTTCAGCTCGGGTTTAGAAGGGGCATGTAATTGGTTGGATCGAACGAACGAATATAATAGCATCATTGACCGAGATGGCTCTGTTTTGAGTCTGAACGAGAGAGACATCTCCCGTTCGTGAACGAATTGAACGAACTGGTAGCTATACCCAGTTCGTTGACCGGGTAGGTCGGCCATTCTGTCAATCTAGTTCATCAATCAGCAGAAAGCGGATGCAAAGCACAGGTATCCGTACTGTGCACGCTTGTTTATATTCATATTTTACATACAGAATAACTCCTCGTTTAACATAATCTCAGATTTGAACGTGTAAATCTCTGCCTAAACAATTAAATGTTAACTAGCCTAGTATGCAAACAAATAAAAAAACACTTGTGCATTGGTCATCCGAAAAGAGTGTAATTTAAAAGATAAAAAGAGTAATGACTTTGATCACTTATTTTATTCATTTAATGAGAAGGGCACACTTTTTAATGAAGCCAAATCGGTTTTTATTTTGTAACAAGTAAATACGTTAGTTGAACAACACATTTTGCCGCACATGCTGACGTATTTGTGTAATATGGAAAAATGGTCACTGAAGGAGTTAGTGAACGAATCTGAACGAATCATTTTGGTGAACGAACGAAAAATGAACGAGTCTCTGGAAAGAATAAAAATTTCCACCACTAATTTTGGCATACAGCTCATGAAAACCCAAAATTCCTATCTCAAAAAATTAGCATATCATGAAAAGGTTCTCTAAACGAGCTATTAACCTAATCATCTGAATCAACTAATTAACTCTAAACACCTGCAAAAGATTCCTGAGGCTTTTAAAAACTCCCAGCCTGGTTCATTACTAAAAACCGCAATCATGGGTAAGACTGCTGACCTGACTGCTGTCCAGAAGGCCATCATTGACACGCTCAAGCAAGAGGGTAAGACACAGAAAGAAATTTCTGAACGAATAGGCTGTTCCCAGAGTGCTGTATCAAGGCACCTCAGTGGGAAGTCTGTGGGAAGGAAAAAGTGTGGCAGAAAACGCAGCACAACGAAAAGAGGTGACCGGACCCTGAGGAAGATTGTGGAGAAGGACCGATTCCAGACCTTGGGGGACCTGCGGAAGCAATGGACTGAGTCTGGAGTAGAAACATCCAGAGCCACCGTGTACAGGCGTGTGCAGGAAATGGGCTACAGGTGCCGCATTCCCCAGGTCAAGCCACTTTTGAACCAGAAACAGCGGCAGAAGCGCCTGACCTGGGCTACAGAGAAGCAGCACTGGACTGTTGCTCAGTGGTCCAAAGTACTTTTTTCGGATGAAAGCAAATTTTGCATGTCATTCGGAAATCAAGGTGCCAGAGTCTGGAGGAAGACTGGGGAGAGGGAAATGCCAAAATGCCTGAAGTCCAGTGTCAAGTACCCACAGTCAGTGATGCTGGTGTTGGTCCACTGTGTTTTATCAAGGGCAGGGTCAATGCAGCTAGCTATCAGGAGATTTTGGAGCACTTCATGCTTCCATCTGCTGAAAAGCTTTATGGAGATGAAGATTTCATTTTTCAGCACGACCTGGCACCTGCTCACAGTGCCAAAACCACTGGTAAATGGTTTACTGACCATGGTATTACTGTGCTCAATTGGCCTGCCAACTCTCCTGACCTGAACCCCATAGAGAATCTGTGGGATATTGTGAAGAGAAAGTTGAGAGACGCAAGACCCAACACTCTGGATGAGCTTAAGGCCGCTATCGAAGCATCCTGGGCCTCCATAACACCTCAGCAGTGCCACAGGCTGATTGCCTCCATGCCACGCCGCATTGAAGCAGTCATTTCTGCAAAAGGATTCCCGACCAAGTATTGAGTGCATAACTGAACATAATTATTTGAAGGTTGACTTTTTTTTTTTGTATTAAAAACACTTTTCTTTTATTGGTCGGATGAAATATGCTAATTTTTTGAGATAGGAATTTTGGGTTTTCATGAGCTGTATGCCAAAATGATCAATATTAAAACAATAAAAGGCTTGAACTACTTCAGTTGTGTTGTAATGAATCTAAAATATATGAAAGTCTAATGTTTATCAGTACATTACAGAAAATAATGAACTTTATCACAATATGCTAATTTTTTGAAAAGGACCTGTATGTTATCCGCCCTTTCACACGCATTTTCATCACAGCGAGACGACTTAATGAGACAATGAATCGGATCTTTGAACCAAATCACTGAACCGAACTGTGGGAAAGAATCGTTTCGCAGAAATTAATCGGGCTACGCATCGCTAACAGAGATCCCAAAAAGGGGTTTGTATCATCACAACACGGAAGGTGCGTATACTTCACAAAAAGTGTGGAAATGCGTGTCTTTTTTTTTATATAGGGCATCTGAGCGCCCGTATAATCAAAAGTCCGACGATTTAGAGCGCTGTCACGCACAAGCATTTTGGGATATGGAGGGGAGGAGGCAAGATGGCGGACTGAGTGGTCAATATGTTATCAGTTCCGTAAATGAGTCCTGTGTTTATTTAAAAGTGATGAGTTTGCACTCCACACGTTAACTTCAAGTGTTAGTCCAGTATACCCAGCATTGTTATTTTCTAGTTTGTTAAAAGTTTTCCGTTTGTAATCGATTCTAATTTGAAGATGGAGGAACACTGCTATGCAATGGACACTGATGAAGTCTCAGGTAAAAGAGATCGGGGAATTGATTCCAACCCATCCACTCCGTTGAAATCTCAAAGTGGGAAAAAAGCTAAAAAATCATCTGGAACTGATCTGATTGACAGTGTGTCTAATGTTGCGATCCTTGATGCAATTAAAGCACTCGGTGTCAAAGTGGAAGAGCAGCATGAAGATATTAGCAGGCAGCTGAAGCAGCACAGCGCGATGATTGCAAGTGTGGCAAAAGCGGTACAAATTAATGCGGAAGAGGTAAAAGAATGTAAAGATAAGGTGAGCATGTTAGAAAAGCAAGTGGAGACGCTCACCAAAGAGAACGACAATCTGAGAAATCGAGTTCTAGACCAAGAGAGATATAAGAGGAGATGGTGCCTTCGCATCAGAGGAATGAAGGAAAAATCCGTCGAGAACATTCGGGAAGATGTGATCCAACTTCTTGTTAAAATTACCCCAGAATTATCCTCTAACATGTGTGATGCTGTGGATGTTGTGCACAGGGTTGGAAAAAAAGAAGCCAACAGACCCAGGGAAGTGATCGTTCTCTTTGCGCGTAGAGGAGTGAGAGATGAGATCTGGAAAAGAACGAAAGACTCGGTGGTGTGCAGGGATGCGGGAATCAGATTCGCGGAGGACCTGACAAGAGAAGACAGACTAGCAAGACATGCGCTGTGGCCGAAGATTGAGCAGGCCAGGAAAGAAGGAAAGACAGCTGGATTTCGTGGACCTTTCGGTTTCATAAATGGAAAACGTATTTCAGAAAATTAATGGGTATTTGGACAATGATTTTCACTTGATAAGTGAGAGGGACGATAAGTGATTAGGGACTCTCTGTATTATTTCGTTGAAACTTTCTTCTAGCGTTTGCAGAGTTTAATATTAACGACCGGTTCTATGTTCTCGTTACTATCTAATGTTTCATTTTTGTCTTTAAACTGTAGGGGACTGAAAGATTCAGTTAAAAGGAAAGGTATTTTTCTTTTTTGTAAAAGTCAAAAGTCAAACTTAATTCTTCTTCAAGAAACTCACTCGGAAGCTTCGGATACTCCTTTCTGGCGTAATCAATGGGGTGATGATATATTTTTTAGTCACGGCACAAATAGATCTGCGGGTGTTGCTATTTGTTTGCACAATTGTCCCGGTAAGATAATTTTTCACAAAGCCGATGTTGAGGGACATTGGCTGGCAATCGTTCTCAGTTTAGACAAGTCTTTTTTTATTGTGATAAACGTGTACGGATATAATAATCGTAATCAGAATAGTGATTTTCTCTCTTCAATTACTGACATTATAAATGAGTTGAAGATTATTTACCCCACAGAGTTTATTCTAATTGGAGGAGATTTTAACTTGACTCCAGATGAGTGGCTAGATAGAGATCCTTCCAAATTTAAATTTTCCCAAGTGAATAACATTGTTCAAAATTTTTGCTCTTCAAATCTTCTGATTGATATCTGGAGAACTCAGAATCCATGCATTAGACGATTTACTTGGTTTAAACCCAATGCAAATGTGAGATCAAGAATTGATTACTGGCTTGGCACTGAGGCTATCTATAAGCATGTATATAATTGCTCTATCTCTAGTGCTCCGTTAAGTGATCACTGTATGATTGAATTAACTTTAAAACAAAAAGGTGACTCTAATTATTCCAAAGGGTACTGGAAATTTAATGCTGACCTTCTAACTCAAGATGACTATTGCACATATATAAAGAAGATTATAACTGATATCAGTAAGAAATGTATGCCAGGGGGTAGTAAATGGGAGTATTTAAAATATAAACTTAGAGAATTTTCAATAACATACGGGAAAAATCTTAAGAAAAAGAGATTAGTGAAAGAAATTCAGTTAATAAATAAGATTAATACATGCTGCTGCAAATCTACTCTATCAGATGAAGATAAGAAAAAGCTTATTAATTTACATTCTTCACTGGATGAACTTTATGTAAGGAAGGCAAAGGGGGCATACGTGAGATCAAGAGCAAAATGGATGGAGGAGGGAGAGAAAAATAGTTCATACTTTTGTAATCTTGAAAAGAGACGTCAAGTAAGAAATGCTGTTGATAGTTTATTGATAAATCAGATTGAATGTTTTGATAACAATATTATTGCAAGAGAGGTGTTTCAATTTTACTCTAATTTATATACCTCATCTTACTCTAGTGCTGATTCTGAATATTTCTTTAAGAAAGTTAAAAATAATATCCCTATCATTCAGAATTCATTTAAAGATCTTTGTGACTCTGATTTGACCATTCAAGATTTAGATTTAGCCTTAAAAAAAATGAAAACCGGTAAATCCCCTGGGCAAGATGGCCTAACCTCGGAATTTTACAAGTTCTTTTGGGAAGAATTAAAACTGCTGTTATTTGAAGCACTACAAGATTGTATTAGACATAATAATCTATTGCCTACTATGAAGCAGGGTCTTATTATTTTAATTCCAAAACCTGGAAAAGACAAAAGAATTTTAGAAAATCTACGACCTATCACGCTTCTTAACACTGATTACAAAATATTTTCTGGAGTGATTGCTGCCAGATTAAGGGTGGGTCTTCCTCAAATAATTAGTGAGACTCAATCTGGGTTCCTTAAAGGTAGATCAATTCACAACAATATTCGTTTGGTGCTTGATATTTTAGAATACAGTAATTTAATTGAAAATGATGGTTTTATTTTATTTTTAGATTTTTTAAAAGCGTTTGATAGGGTAGAACATTCGTTTCTTTTTCTGACACTTAGTCATTTTGGTTTTGGGCCAAAATTTATTAATATCATCAAAATGCTTTACAATGACATTAATAGTTCGGTGGCTCTTCCCAAGGGAACTTGTCCAAGATTTCAGGTGAACAGAGGCATAAGACAAGGCTGTGGAAGTTCACCTTTGTTATTTATTATGGTTGCGGAAATGCTAGCCATTCTAGTTAAAAATGGAATTATTGCTGGAATTAATTTCATGGATCATCAATTTATTATTAGTCAGCTGGCTGATGATACAACCCTTTTTTTAAAAGATCATACGCAAATCCCATTAGCATTTCATTATGTAGAGTGTTTTGCCAAAGCATCAGGATTACAGCTAAATACATCGAAGTGTGAACTTATGGCTATTCACGAGCTTCCATTGACTTCTTTATATAATGTTTCAATTAAGAAGGAGGTGAAATATTTAGGTATCACAATTTCAAAAGATGTAAAGAAAATGGAAATGTTAAATATTGACAAAAAAATTGAAAAATGTAGATTAATTATGAATTCTTGGTTACAGAGGGATATCACAATTTTCGGGAGAATATTGTTATCGAAAATCGATAGTATCTCTAGATTAATTTACCCAGGTTTTTCATTGCCAATTTCTTCCAGAAAGATAAAAGCAATTAATAAACTTAATTTTGATTTCATCTGGAGAAAGAAGTACCACTATATAAGGAAAAATGATATAATAAGAGCATATGAGGATGGTGGGTTAAAGGCAATAGATTTTGATATTATGAATGGGGTACTTAAACTTAAATGGCTTCAGTCTTTTATTAGTAATGAGCATTCATACTGGTTTGCAATTCCATCCAGTTTGTTTAAACAATTTGGAGGTATAAAGTTTTTTCTACATTGTGACTTTGAGATATCTAAAATTCCATTTAAACTGTCGGATTTTCATAAACAAGTCCTCTTGTATTGGAAAATGTTGTTTAAACATAATTTCAGTCCTCACAATGTTTCTTTATGGAATAATCGTTGCATTTTATTTCAAAGGAAATCTTTATTTTTGGAGGACTGGTGGCAAAGAGGTATTTGGTCAGTGCTGCACATTATGGATAAGAATGGCTGCCTTCTTGGATTTAATGATTTCTGCACCAAATTCAATTTTAAGTGTGAGGAAAAAGTTTATTTGAGAGTTATTAAGAGTATTCCTTTACCATTCCTTAATATGTTAAAGGGGATTTTAACATATTCTAGTATTATTCCCAAGATTTTGGATCTTAAATTAGGCAGTATAAATTTTGTAGACAAGAAATGTACTAATAAGTTTTTAAGAAATTGTCTTGTGCAGGAATGCCATCCTGGTCCAATAAGAAGGAACTATATTTTTCAACATCTAAATAGGAAATCAATTAATGAATTTAGATGCAAGTATTTGTTATTCCCTCTTCCACCAAAATATAAAGAAGTGCACTTTAAAATTTTGTACGATATTTATCCTGCTAAGGAATTTTTGAGATTAAGATTTAATGTGGACGATAATATTTGTCAATTCTGTAATAAGGATGCAGAAACTGTTGAACATCTATTTCTTCATTGTAATCTGGTTAATTCATTTTGGACTGAAGTATGTATTTGGATTAAACAAAGAATATCTATTTTTCCATCTATTACTTGGGACATGCTGAAATTTGGAGTTCATTTGGAGAACAAAAGTTTAGACTTTGTTGTAAACTGTTTACTTCTCATGTTAAAATACTTTATTCACAAGTGTAAAGTTTTGAAAATAGCACCCCAGCTTATTGTATTTAAAAAGGAGCTTGCCATGTATATAGAGGCCCTAAAAATTATGAGAAAGGAAAAGGCCAAGAAATTATTTGATTTGTTTAATAAGTGTGATTTTGTTTGATCCCCTACGTTGCTTAAGGATGCATGAATGTATTCTTTATTTATTTTATTTTATTTGTTTCATTTGGATTAATATCTGGTATGGTGGTTTATTTCTCTGTTATAGTATGAATAATATGAATGTCTCAGTCTGAAAGGATTTACAGTTGTATTTGTTAGCCTATTTTGTTCTGTTATAATGTTGTTGAAATAATAAAAAAAAAAAACAAAAAAAAAAAATTTTGGGATATGGATCCCCGACGGCCATGTTTGTAGTCTGAGGCGTATGCTGGGTATTGTAGTTCGCTGACCTGAAAGGCCGCAACGTTTGAATGAGGTATTAGTTACACACGTTCAATTTAACATCTTTGTGAAAACAAAAACAAAAAGAACTGTTAAAACGTATTTAGCCTAAACAAATATATATATATATATATATATATATATATATATATATATATATATATATATATATAAGAATACGATATACTTATACACGTCAAGTCTGTTTTACCATATGTCGAAACGGAGCACCCGTTGTTGCGTTATTTCGTGAAATAGCGTTAGGATCTGGTTGTGTTCTTATATTTTTCGAATTTCATCATAAACTATAAGCAAGACCTTGTGATAATATGTTGAACATCTGATAAGTCGGTCGATATCACATCCGGAGTTTACTGCGGGGCTATTTTCTGCAGCGGTTGTACTTGTTGTTAGAATGCTTCAAATCGCTTCCAGACTTGTTTTATGAGCGTTCCCTTGTTTGTTAAACTAGTCGTAAGCGACATTGTTAACATTTTTAGAGTTAAACAGGTTAATGAGCTCTTTCAGCATCTATAGTATAACTCCGTTATAGGGTTTTAGCTACAGCTGAATGATAAAACAAAGTTAAGAATATTGTTGGCAATTTGCGGCTGACCGGGAAAGCTGTGTGTGCGTGTGTACATGTTTATGTGGTTTATGAGGACACAAATTTGTATAATGGCGTGGGTATGACAGAGGTATTACAATATGAAGGTGGTTTATGAGGACACTGCCTATGTCCCCGTAATTCAAAAGGCTTAAAAAAACATACTAAATGTGTTTTTTTGAAAATCTAAAAATGCACAAAGTCTCCGGTGAGGGCTAAGTTTAGGTGTAGGGTTGGTGTAGGGCAATAGCACACACAGTTTGTTCAGTATAAAAACCATTACTCCTATGGAGACTCCCCATAAACCACAAAAACCAACGTGTGTGTGTGTGTGTGTGTGTGTGCGTGAGACAGTTTGAATACAAAAATGTTTTAGATAAAGACGGGATTAACTACAAGCATCCTAACTTAGAAACACAACACTATACGGTTTTCCCCCAAAACCGGTTGTTCAACACATTTAAAAAAGTCGTAAGAAAGTTTATTGTGTTTTGAAGAGAAAGTCAGATACGGTATATAAATTAAATATTTTATTATTGATTGATATGATAGAATCACGCTGAATTTATGAGGTTATGTATTAATACTGTTTTGTGTATTCATCGGTTACTGTATACATGTACGAGAGAAATGCATACACACAATTGTTTTATAAAGCTTTTAGTCTGTCATTACAAATATCTTAAAGAGAAAAGCCTTTCACACATTCTGTTTTCATTTGTCTCAGGATTCTGTTACACAAAAACCACATGAGCGTGGACACAAATCCTACGTGAAAGCTAAAAAGATGACTTTTTAAACTATTTTACAGACACTTAACACCTTAACGCTGTATCAGTAAGATATCATCATAAACCATCAGACACGTCAGGTTGTGGTGTGATAAGATGGACTTATCAAATATTTGCATGTTTCTTATATCAGTTATTTGATCAAATCTTAGTCAAATAAACCTATATAGACCAGTTGTTTTTATTTTAATAGAACATTATACTGTGAACAAATGCTACATTTAAACTCTGCGGTTAATAATACCGTTTTTAAAGTGAGAAAGAAAGTCTAATCTGTTGTAAAGATTCTGAGAAGCATTTGTGGGACCTTATACTTTTGTTGCAGACAACCTTAAGTAATTTTCAGTCTAATATAGGTTCATAAAGAAAAATCTCTGTAAGTGTCTTGCGTTAATCAGAGGATAATTTGACTGCTTCTAATCCTTGCTCTAGTCTAAAGGATCATGATTTTAGGTTTGAAAGATCTAAAAACTTATTTGTTAAAACAAAAGTTATATCATTGTTTAATCATGCTGCTTTTCATCATCTTGTAGAGATGAAAACATAAATAGTACACATCATAATAGTCTAAATGTTTAACTGTATAGGGTTTGTTTTAGTGTGTGTGTGTGTGTGTTTTTGTTTTTATGTGAGTGTTTGTGTTTTATTATACTATTTTTAACAGTAATATTGAACTTTGCATATGTTTTACATGCTAAAGTTTAATTTAAAGACAATAGACATCATGACTTACTTTAGGGACACACAAAGTGTTTAAAACTTTTTAAACATGTTAAAACTGTGTAATTATTTACGGAGAAGTTTTAAGTGAAATGTATATTTGTTCTTTTACAGTACACATACTATCTACAGTCTAGATTAAAATGAAAACATTTCTTAAATAACAACAAAAAGTAAAAACAACATATACGATTTTGCTCGTATTTAAAATTTAGCATACTCAGATTTGTGTGTGTGTGTGTGTGTTTTCTTTATCTATCTAATTTAGGTCCAATTCCTAAAGAAAAATCTCTGTAAGTGTCTTGCGTTACTCAGAGGATCATTTGACTGCTTCTAATCCTTGCTCTAGTCTAAAGGATCATGATTTTAGGTTTGAAAGATCTAAAAACTTATTTGTTAAAACAAAAGTTATATCATTGTTTAATAATGCTGCTTTTCATCACCTTGTAAAGATACCCAGCGTGATTCTAAACGTTCTTTAAAAAAGGTTTGTATGAGACATCATAAAAGTTTAAATATTTAACTGTATGGTTGTTTATGTGGATGTTTACGTGTAGATGTGTTGAGTGTTTGTGTGCGTGCGTGTGTGTGTGTGTGTGTGTGTTTGTGTTGACGGTTGAAAAATATATGAGTGAAAAAAAGAAATAAAACTAGGTAAAATGAAGTAAATTAAAGAATGTTTTCCTACAGCATAGACCGTCTTATTAAAACCGTCATCTTTGGGGACCTGTATTTATTTAAGTTTGTGGTTATCGCCTTCTTCTTTGACTATCTCATCACATCCTGAACGTTAGTTAAACCCCGCCATTCGAATAGATTATAAATACTCAATTCTCAACTATACCTAACTTCACCAGATATGTGTCATGAAAAGGTTCAATAGGGCCACACTTCCTTTGACCGGTCAGCGAACTTTTGCCTAAACCTTCGACAGAGGTGCACAGACACACGCGCAGGTGCACATCGTATAGATGCCATAGAGATGCTTTGATCGCTGAACATGTTAGAAAGACGATCTGTTTTAATCAATGAACCACGTTCTAACAAAGTCTACGACGCCAGATCCCCTCAAAAACTCATTAGATTGCAAATGAGTTGAATCCGCAGAAACTTTAGATGTTTTACGACGAGTCTGTTGATCAGATAAGACCGTTTCAGTGATCATGCAGCCAGACGCGCAGCACGCTTTCTCATTTCACACCACTGCGTGAGACGAAACATTTAGTACATTTCGTAAGATGTTGTAGAAAGTTTAGTCGTCTAATTATGACTGAAATCCAAAGACCGCCGCCAAAACATTCGCTTTCATACCAGTTTACGTGCGCATAAGTACGTTTTAACCGACACAGCACACTAGAAGTTTTAAGATTGACAAAATCAAAGAGTAAATAAAAGGTATTAAGTGTGAATAACTAAAATAAAATAAAATTTTCCTGTATGTTAGAGGTGAATGTTTAAAAGAAAACTTGTGTAACCTAATTTTTAAAGTGAAAAAAAGCCTGGGTTATACCAAGGCAGAAGCTTGACAGAAATCAAAGGCCTATTATAGGAATTAAGTGTGAATAGCTAAAGACAAAACAAACAACTTTTTTATTTTCCTGCGGGCGTTTGTTTAGAAGAAAACTTGTGTAACCTAATTTTAACACATTTTTTCATCATTTAAAGTTAAAGCACATAACATTGGTCCCCCCACACACACACAAACACATTGTCATAAATTCCTTAAGTTCACTATAAGGTGAATAACCAGATGGCTGCTTAGACGGGGGCTGGGGGGTGTACAAAACAGGTGTCCAGTTATGGGAGGGGGGTTGAATTTTTATGATGGTAATAAAATCAATCATTTTGACACAACGTATACTACCATCTCTCTCTGATAACTTAAACAGAAAGATTTTTGTTTTTGGAGCTGGACAGATGTCATTATGTAATTAAATCAACTTTAGCACAATTTGGGTAAAATCTAACCCTTGCAACATTTCCTCTGGACAAAGTTCCTGTTTTATGCCTCACACAGCCGTTGACTGAAGACGACACATAATCAGATGTAAGGATGTCATCTAAAGACAACACTATTAGTTTCCCTGAGGTTATAAAGCTGAAACGAGACGGTGGCCAACTCAGCAGAGCAGAAATAGGCACTTTTGTACAAGGAGTCATATCAGGAGCCATCCAGAAGAGTCAAATAGGTAAGAGCATGATCACATAAACTCAGATTACAGTTAAGACACAAACTAAGAAAATGTTTGGGTGGAATTTTTCAAAAATAATTGTGCTGCACCTGCACAGGTGCTATGCTAATGGCCATATGGCAGAAGGGCATGACTGATGAAGAAACCCTGTCATTGACGAGAGAGATGATGAACTCTGGAGAGACGTTTCAATGGCCGAAAGAATGGCTTGTGGTAGACAAACACTCAACCGGTGGAGTCGGAGACAAAGTCAGCCTTCCACTTGCTCCTGCTCTGGCTGCATGTGGCTGTAAGGTATAGAAATTAATTATTTTTATGATGCAAAATGGATTAAAATTGGCCGATTCTGCACTATTACTAGGGCACAGTTCTACTCAATTACATTTTCCACTACCAACCGCTCTGAATTTATTTTTAAAACGAATGCAGCTGAGATGCTTAAGATATGTAGGGATTTTTTTCTAGATACCCATGATAAGTGGAAGAGGACTGGCACATACAGGTGGCACCCTGGACAAGCTGGAGTCTATACCTGGGTTTAAAGTCAACCAGTCAGTTGAACAGGTAATGTGGGATTTATTTAAACTTCAAATGATGCTCTAACTGGTTTGACTAGTTGTTTTATTTCTTTAAGTATTATCATTATTCAAGTTACAGTTAATGTGAGCTTATCCTGATTGTATTCCCCAGTCTAACAGTTCTGGCAGAAAACAGTGAAACTCTTTGCAACACAATTTTGAAAGCCTCATGAGTCATTAGTGGGAAATTTGTTTGTTTGCTGGTTTACAGGTTGCGTACATTTTTAAAAACATGATGAGCAGAAGGATGTCAAGAATATAACATTTAATATTAATATAACATTTGATCAATAGCTATAAAAATAGTTTAGATTTGACAGCAGCACATAATCATCTGTTCAGGACAACACTCATCTAAATGAAGTGACTAATGCGTACTGACATCATAAAACCCTGCTAATTAATGTTGTTATTCAATATGAGCGTCATCAAATCAATTTTTACCACTGACTGTAATCCTTATAAAATTAAATCTATGTAAATGAATGTAGCCCATGTACTGATTCATCACAGCATGCGGTTTCTCCCAAACCAGAGATTTAGTATACAATATTTCATAACACACTTCTTACTGGGCAAAGTTAGAAGTCAGAACTCAGTAAAAGGTTATTGCCATTGCACTATTACTACAGTAGCCTAATTGTGTAGTATATTAGGCAAAATTTATATAGTCATAAAATATCCAGATGCAGAGTGACAAATAAACCAGATATTTATTTATTAACATTTATGAACATATTTTTCTTAATAATTTTCATGACTCATTATGTGATTGGACTGTTTTTATATTATATGTTTCTAGGTGAAGCAGATCCTAGAGGATGTGGGCTGTTGTATTGTGGGACAGACAGAGAGGCTAGTTCCAGCAGATCGTGCTCTCTACGCCATCAGAGACACCACATCAACTGTTGATAGTCTTCCTCTTATCATCAGTAAGATTAACCTGAAAAACTTCTCATTGCAGTGTTAAGCCCACTTCTCATGATTGTTGTTGTCCATGTTCTGCACAGGCTCCATCATCTCTAAGAAAGGAGCTGAAGGTCTGAGTGCTCTTGTGTTAGATGTGAAGTTTGGCAAAGCTGCTCTGTATAAAGATTTAAATAGCGCTCGGCATCTTGCTCAGTCACTGGTAAGAGAGCTTTTAGCGTTTACACTATATTATCACTATAATAATCATGCAACATATATGTTTTTTGTTATTTTTAGAAAGTTCACTTGATTCGAAATATGCTGTTTATGTGTCCACCAGTGTTCAGAACGGAAGAATTCATGAGTGTGAATTTAAACTGAACAAAGGAATTTGAATTGGAATAACAAATTGAATTGCAATTAAAATAATTTAAACACAGTTAATATAGATTCTGGGAAATTAAGCTTATTTAAAGTTAATTTATTAATTACATTAAAATATATACACTAAATTCAAATTTCTATATTTGGCATTTCTAACATATCTCCAGTATCTCTCTATAGTTATTTCTGTCCATAGGGCCTATAAATCTAATAAATTCAGGACTTATGCTTTTTTCAAAACTTTCAAGCGACGCTATAAACTATAACACAGCTGTGTATCTTTGAAAAAAAAATCTGCTGATTTGAAATAAATAAATTAATGAATTAATACATAATTTGATTATGAGAAGTTTAAAGATATTTGTAAAAACTCTACATCATGTACATCATGATTTTCACAAAATATTTTTTTTTTATCAGCTTTAAAGCACTTATCAAAATAACAAAAGCTGTCAAATGTCAAAAGTTTTAATATGACAAAAATAAGTATTTAAAATCTATTGTTTCATTTATATGCTGCAACGGAGTGGAAAAAGTGAAAATCAGAAATTGCCATAAAATAATGTCTTCAGAATCATTCATACATGTGAAAATCGGCTGAGAATTGAACAAGTAGCCCAGTTGTAACCTGGCTTAGTGGAAGATAGAAATCATGTATTTGTGGTATTTTGTTGTATATATTTTGCTTTTGTGGTGAATACAAGACATCTCAACCTTACAAATGGTTGTTGAAAGCAAAAATGCTATTAAATGCACATCATGTTTTGTAAGAAAGTGACATTCTAGAACAAAACGGTTATAATTCCGCATTCTGTTTGCAACCTTAAATCAAATTCGAACCCAATTCAGGATTTGAATTGCCATTTAAAAGTGATTCTCAATTGAACTGTTATACAATAACAGTGTCCATTTGCCAATAGGTCGGTGCAGGCAACAAGTTGGGTGTGAAGACAGGGGCGGTGCTCAGCCGAATGGATGCCCCCATTGGCCAGAGTGTGGGAAATGCGGTCGAGGTGTGTGAAGCCCTTGAGTGTCTTAAAGGACGAGGGTCAGATGATCTCAAGGAACTGGTCACAAATTTAGGTAAGTAGACGGACCCATCTAAACATAATACTGTAAGATGACACAACAGAACTAAATTGTGATGTCCTTCAAGACAAACTGGCCCCAAATGTCTGCAACAAGCAAGCATAAAAGCTTTCATTGTGTTTAGGTGGGTATCTGTTGTGGATGTGTGGCCACTCCGGTACTCCAGAGAGCGGAAAAACTGAAATTGCTGTGAAACTGGAGAATGGAGAAGCCCTGAAAAAGTTTGAAGCGATGCTGGTGGCTCAGGGTGTGTCTGCAGATGTTGCACATTCCCTGTGTTTAAACGAGACCGACTACTTTGAGCACATGAAGCGTGCAGCGCATCAGGCAGAGCTCGAGGTGCTAGATGATGGTAATTATGTTCCATGTTCTTGTTTGAAAATCAAATATGTTAATTATTTTACATAACGCTAACAGCACAGGCATGATTATAAATAGATTGCACAGAGTGCGCTATTAATATTCACTGTTATTCATCTACATGCAGTCATCACGTCCATTATCTCAGCTGCAGCCATTGTGTGTATGTGTATGTGTGAACTGTTTGATTGACAGGAGCCGTTTTGGACATTGACGGTTTGGCCCTGGCTGAAGTGCTGCATAAACTAGGTGCAGGGCGTACAAAATCGGGAGAGGAAATCGATCATAGTGTGGGAGCACAGATCTTGGTTGAGATGGGACAGCAGGTACAGAAAGGTTAGTCTCATTTATCTAAATATATGACTGTTTGGAATAAAAAAAAGGTACCTCTAACTAAAAAAGTATACTGAGAACTAAAAAAAAAAAAAAGGATGTGGAAGTTTTCAATATGCAACAATAAACACTATGCAATAGTGATAGTATATAAAAGACACACTTCACCACAATGCATGTTTATCTCAGCAAATTGTTGCCAGTTGTCCGAGAAATAAAATACTGTTATTTTTAAATGTAATTTAAAATAGCTATTTATTTTTTTATTTAATTTATAATCCGATTTTGCATAAAACATTTGGCAGTCCTATCAAATGATGAGTCAAGACTGATATTAATATTGTTTCTGGTTCATTCATCCCAGTGGAAATGAGTCAATTGTGAGATACTGTATGTGATCCACCAATCATTGTGAGATATATTATCCATCATAGTGTGCTATAGTTGTAAACATTTTTGCAAAAAAAAAAAAAAAAAAGGAAAAGGTTAAATCTGAAATATTCACCCATGAGTATTAGATCATAGTTCATATCATATTTTATAATAATATTAATTTTAAGATTTTTTTTTGGTTCATTAATCACACTGGAAATAGGTTAAATTGCATTGTGGTATATATCACCCACTGTAGTATGCTATGCTGTAAACTAAACATTTTCAAAAATGTGAAAATGTTAAATCTGATATAATCACTCGTACTATGTAGGTCATATTTCATGTCAAAATCAAAAATGAAATCACTTTTCTTTTTTTTTAAATGCCAAATTGCATTGTGGGATTTATAACCCACCATTTTGCAAATGTGAAAATATTAAATTTGCATGTATACTTAGTGCCAATTTGTTTTGAGTAGTACTGTAGTAGTACAGTTTTTCAAATATAGCCTACCTTTATATCTCTGTATATTATTTATTCAGACAAATCTGTATTTATACCCTACTGATTCAATTGGCAGGTCAACCATGGATCAGGATTCATCACAATTGCCCAAATCTGAATCCACACTATTCTGACCTGCAGAAAGCCTTGGTCATTGGCAGCCATGACAAATACAAGGCAGTGTCACGTGTGGCAGAATTCATCTACCCAGATAATCCCAGCATGTCATAACGCAGCCTCATTTGAAACGTATTTTAAGTATTATATTTTGAATGTACTGTTACCAAGAAACTGTTTTCTTTATATGAAGCACTAGGGAGTTTTTACCAGAAACACATGACAATGAACAACACTGACCTTTGAGCTCTGAATCGGGAAAATCTTTAAACATACTTGCTTGCCAGTAGCTGGAATATTATTGTAGCCAAGGTCTGCTCAATCCCGTCCTGTAAAATTCAGTTGCAGCTCTAAACAAAATCACCTAAACCAGATGATCAAAGCCTTCAGCTTGAAGTTGAAATTGCAGCCAGGTGTGTTGGAGCAGGATTGAGTACACAGATGAAATGCTGCCACCACTCACTCGCAGAGGAACTGCAGCATTACTGACCACAAAGCGCTCCAGAATCTCAGATTACAGGGTCAGCTCTCCTTCTTGTATAAAAAGCATCTACGATGATGCCTTGAGATACTCATAGATTTGTCAGAAGGTAAAAGGAATCTGATTCCACAATCAGTGTTGGTTTTCAAAATGCCTTTAAAGTGTAACACTGGTGCTTCATTTATATTTTTAAATGAAGTCTTTCTCTGTGTATTTAATCAAACCAATTAATCAGTGTGGTTATCTTTTTTAATAAATGGAGGTTGGAGAAGAGATGATCTTTGCTGCTAAGTAGTGGTACAAATCATGTCCAAAATGAACCTCTATATATTCTTCATCCTTAAAATAAAAGCTGGTTTTGAATATCTGGAGACATATCTAAAAAAACACACATTTCATAGTTCATCCCAAATTCAAAAGCAAAGTAATACTAAGATTATTTTTTTTTTTGCTATTGTGACATTTTTGTGATCAATTTCCAGAATATCAGTCACCAACATTTTCATTAATGTGATTTTTATTAAAATGAAATCCATATATAATTTTTTACATTATCATAATGAAGGGTTTTTTATTTTGGGAAAATGCTTAACTGTCACAAAAAAAAAAAAAATAATTTTCATAATGCAATAAAAATGTGTATTCCTTTTGACTTTGTTGTGAAATATAACCTGGATATTTCTTTGAGAGATTTGTCATATTTTACTATTTATTTTTAGTCAGTCATTTAGACAGTCTTGCTCAAGTTTCAGTTACTTACATCAGTCACCTTTGCCTTGTCTTTTTTGCTTCCATCAAAAATAAAAAGAAATATTTAAATCAAATACTTTTCCATTTTTTATTTCAACACACGTAAAAAAGGATATGCATTCAGTCTATTTTCTTCCAAGATTAAAAAAGCAAATAACATTGCTGCTTTTTGATGCCTGCAGATGTCCTAGGGTACGTCTTCAAAAGGGAGACAGGGAATTTAATCTAAATGTGGATTTTTCTGTCCTGGTTCGGGAGGCATCAGTGTGCCACAGAATTGAGCGGTTCTGCTCTTATGTTTCCAAGATCCAGCGCAGAATCTGTTTCTTCATCGATTTCACCGATTACAGCCCTGAAACACAAACATAAACAAGCCTTTAAAATCCAATAAAGTCTGCAGTTGCTTTAAACAATGTAAATAAGTAGCACAAATACATACACATTATCGCCTCTGACAATATACAGTCCCAGGACCACCTGCTCTACGCCCTGGGAAGAGCTGAACACCCGCTCATGGCTTTCATCCAGGATGAGATTGATCGTCTGATCGAAGCCCTTTAGCGTCCCCTAAATACAAAACAATAAAAGTCATAAGCAGGCTCCTTTATTAATGCACATAAGCAATGTCACTTAAGGAGATGAGAAAGACTCACCACAATCATTCTGCCATCTGAAGTGATGATGGCAACCGTCCCTTAAATAATGTGAGTTAAGGACATATCAGGCTCATAAAGACTTCTATACACATCATAATTCATCATGAATACATCATATTCAATTAACCATATGTATGTGTATATGTTATTAAATACATAAGTATATACTGTATATAAAAAATAGAAATATGCATCTCACTACACTATATACGCAGTTCAAGTCTCAATATATAATTAATGTATAAATAGTAGTACGCTTAATCCATAATAATTCTATGTAATGGAGATAATGCATGCATTTATATTTAGTAATCATACCATACACACAATTTATCATGCATATTTACTGTATATATGTAGTACATATAAAATCTGATGCATTACGTTCATACATGTATACTAAAACACGATAATGACTTTATCATGCTTATCATAACACGCTATGATAGCGCGCCCATTGAAACACATAACCACTGTCATGAAAACAACAGCCACTGATCTACAACATCACCATCATGAAGTGCATCAAAGGATACGGTTAATGTAGCTCTCAAGAGCGGTAGACATCTCTGCTGGAGCGTGTTTAAATCCACCGGTTCTTGAGCACAACTACAACGAAACACAGCTGCGACCTGAACCGGAAATTAGAACGGAGAGACTCGAGTAGCCGATGACCTATCGCGGCAGCACTAGACGAGTAGGAGCAATCGAACCTGGGGTAATGTATGTTTATCCAGAAGATGGCGCACGCTATAGGTTTCTAACAAGGAAGTCTACACAGTGGCTATAGAAAGTCTTCATACCCCTAAACTAATAAAGTCTTCATACCCATAAACTTTGCAAATTTCTTAAAAAGGAAACACTGAAAAAATGACATTGCACAAGTCTTCATACCCTTAACTCAAAACTTAGTTAAAGCAGGCAACAATGATACAACAAGCTTTGCACATCTGCATTTGTTGTTTTTTTGCCTTTCTTCTCTTTAGATCATCTCAAACTCTGTCAGGTTGGCTGGGGACCATCGGTGGACAGCCATTTATAGGTTTCTCCAAAGATGTTCATAGAGTCGTCCCTAAGCCACTCCTGCATTGTCTTGGCTGTGTGCGGAGGGTGATTGTCATGTTGGAAGGTAAACTTTCAGCCCAGTCTGAGGTCCTGAGCGCTCTGAACCAGGTTTTCATTAAGGATATCTCTGTATTTAGCTGCATTCAGCTTTCAGTCTTCTCTGATCACTTCCCCAGTCCCTGCCGCTGAAAACACCCCCACTGCAGGATGCTTCAGCGTTGGGATAGTATAATGCAGGTGATAAGCGGTGCTTGGTTTCCCTCAGACATGAATAAGGAATTGAGGTTCATCAGACCAAAGAATCTTTTTTTCCATAGTCTGAGAGTTATTTGGGTGTATTTTTGGTAAATTCCAATTAAGGTTTCATGTATCTTTACTGAGGAGAAGCTTGGGTTTAGTCACTTTGCCATCAAGCCCAGATTGGTGGAGTGTCGCAGTGATGTTTGTCCTTCTGTAAGTTTCTCCCATCTGCATATAGCTCAACCAGAGTGACCATCAGTGTCTTGATCACCTCTCAGTTTGGCCAGGAGGCTAGATCTAGGAAGAGTCCTGATTGTTTTAAACTTCAGCCATTAAGGATTATGGAGGCCAAATGCTCCTGTGAACCTTCAACACAGCATAATTTTTTTGTAGTCTTCCCCAGATCTGTCTCAACACAATCCTGTCTCTCAGCTCTGCAGGCCATTCCTTTGACCTCATATCTTAATTTTTGCTCTGACATCCATTTCAGCTGTTAAACTTTATATAGACAGGTGTGTGTGCGTTTCCAAATCATTGTCAAATCAACTGAATTTGCCACAGGTTAACTCCAGTCGGAGTATAGAAACATTTAAAATCTAAATTTCAAGTGTCAAAGCAAAGGGTATGAAGACTTATGCAATGTCATTTTTTCAGTGTTTCCTTTTTAATAAATTTGCAAAGATGTGATAAATCAGGTTTTTGCTTTGTCATTATGGTGAGTGAGGTGTAGATTTATGTGGGGAAAAAAAGTAACTTAAAGCAGTTTAACATAACGCAACAACAAAATGTGAAAAAAATTAAGGGGTATGAAGACTTTCTATAGGCACTGTATAATACGGTTTCTAACAAGCAACCTTTGAGATTAGAATCAGTTCTTGATGAAAAGACAAATTGTTTCAAAGTCACAGTGGGGGCTGATGGAAATACTGATGGTGATGATGACAATGGAACTTACACAAAAGTATTGTGGTGGTGCAATAGTGACGCTACTTTGATTTGTAGAGTATCACATTGATGCTATTTACATGGTATTTCAAATATTACTTTGGTATTATCAGGATAAATGTCCAAACTATGATGTTACCACTGTATATTTCCAAAAAAAAAAAAAAAAAAAAAAAGACATGAAAACTCTGGCAGCTCTTGGTTTGGTACCTTTATGAAGCTGGAGAAACAATAATTCCCTAAACAATCCATTGCACAATCATAGCTAAAGGAAATAAACTAGATGATCATTTCACATTCTGAACTCTGTCTCCTCATTACAATAGAAAACACCAGACACATGCTGTTGTAAAGCACAACACAAGTGATTGTTAAAGTTAATCATTTATGTTGTTATGAGGAAGTGAACTTTAAACCTAAGATGCATTAGAAGGATCTCCAGGAAACCATTATGGTAACAAATGCTATATGAAACACACATACTTGAACCGGGGGAAGAAAAATGGATGTATAAAATAAAATCTTTCCGACAGTTTAGACTTTTAGACCATACCAAATTGGACAACTAACAAGGGAAACTGGTTTAGCAGTACAGGTAATTCTTTGAAAGTGGTATTTAAACAACGGAAACTTGTTTAATTTGTTTTTCATTTCTATTCATCAAGTAATATGATCTTCTTGTGACTTATCTCTGTTTCCACACAGGCTGTTTTAGATTTCATGTGAAGCTGTGAAAGTTTGTTAAAGGCAACATGAAAGCAGACGACAAACTTCAGATCTTGAAATTCTTTCTAATGCTTGTCAATTCCCTCTTTGTGGTAAGATGAAATAACCATAGATCTGTACGTTACTGGCACGGATTTTAGAGACATTTCTTGTTTATCACTTACAAAGAAAGAACTTCCTGGACTGCAGTCAAATATATTAATCATACGGTGGACATTGACATGCAGCTCGTAATATGATTAAGCTTGTTTTCTGCCAGCAATGTGCAAAGACAGACTTCTGCACTCGTCAAATAAAAAAAAAACTTAATTCAAGCATGGCGACATGTACAAACAAGTAACAATTTACATGTTCTCTACAGATTCTTGGCATCAGCATTTTTGCGTGTTCTGCTTGGATTTTATTTGATAAGGACAGCTTTGTAAGTGTTCTCAGCTCTGGTAAGTTTTCCTGTTTGTCAGTCTATCATTATTCAAAATAGCAGCTTACACAATGCATGTTACTGCAATTTGCCTCAGATTACCTATAACAGGACATTAAAAAGTATACCACTTTGCCGTAGCCAATTTTTAGTGTCCTTTAATCTGATTTTGGGGTTTTAATGAAGCAAAATGTGTGGTCTCTCAGGACAGGAAGTGAAGGTGGTGGCTGGGGGGCTCTTTTTCATTGGCCTTGTTGTGGTTTTTGTGTCCTTGCTGGGTTGTGCTGGTGCCTATTTTGAGAGCCGATGTTTCATCGTATTTGTAAGCATAATTCATGCAGTGCACAAAGACACTAATAATGCAATAAAAGCTTGCTGTGAACATTTCCTCTTCTCTGTTTTTTCAGTATGTGTGCTTCTTGATCGTCATCATACTGGGTCAGCTTTTCATCACCTTTGTGCTATTAATACGAAGAGACAAGGCAAGTTTTTACATAAATTATAAATACTGTAAGGAAAAACACAGCTGGCTTCTACTACACACGAGATTCCAATGATAAAGTGATTAAACAAATTGTCTAACACATGTTTTGAATGTTACCAGATTGAGCAGTTTTTGAGGGATAATGTGGACGAGATCATTAGGGAGTATGGAGGAAATGAAACCGAAACGTCTTGGAAACTTCTAGACAGTGTGCAGACTTCTGTATGTGGCTGATTTACATCTGAATGCAAGATGAGTGTATGATGATTGTAACTTTTTTAACTGACAATCAGCTATAGGAAGGTGTGTTCTGATATAAGTGTATTTTTTTTGCTGTATAGGCAAAATGCTGTGGTAGGGTGACCTCAAATGAATGGAGGAATAACACCGTTATTAAGTCCTGGGGGGAGACTGACATCTACCCTTGCTCCTGTTTTAACGGTATCTGCCCTGTAATTCTGCTTGGAACACACAGCTTTGGAAACGGATCAGACATCTATGAAACGGTAACATATGTTGCCTTTTTTCCATCATTACAACCATTTTACTTATCCTCCTTGTTTTAATTTGCAAACTAAAGCAGTTTTTTTGGGTGATAGGGCTGTGAGAAGGAACTAGTGGACTGGCTGGAGATGAATATAATCGTAATATTTGGAATGGATGTTGGACTTCTTTTGATTCAGGTGAGGAGAGACCAAAAAAATCTAATGATTTTTCACATAATATGAAACCAATCAAATAAAAGCATCTTAGATTTAGCTAAAATAAAAAAATACAACAATAATAACTGTTGTATGTTTCTCCCTTGGAGGTGCATTACACAAGTTAAGCATCTTTGACTTCTACAGGAAAAAATACACAAATAAATAAAATAAATAAAAATGTGACCCTGAACCACAAAGCCAGTCATAAGGGTCAATTTTTTTTTATTAATATTTATACATCATCTGAAAGCTGAATAAATAAGCTAGGATGGTTGTTAGAATAGGAGATACAACAGACCGAGATACAACTATTTGAAAATCTGGAAGATGAGGGTGCAAAAAAATCTAAATATTGAGAAAATCGCCTTTAAAGTTGTCCAAATGAAGTTCTTAGCAATGCATATTACTAATCAAAAATTAAGTTTTGATATATTTACGATAGGAAAACATCTTCATGGAACATGATCTTTACTTAATATCCTAATGATTTTTGGCATTGCTACATGGTCCAGGGTCGCAAATTATTGTTGTATATTTCTACCTTGTAAGTGTATAATGCAATTAATTTAAGTGATAACTTGTATTTAACCTAAGATCAAATAAAATAATTATAAATATATAAATAATAAAATAAAAAACAATTGTTGTATATTCTCCCTTGGAAGCGCATAATGCAATACAAGTTTAGCATGGTTGATTTAGACAGCAAAAATAAAACCAAAAAGTAATTGTTGGATATTTCTCCCTTTCAAGTGTATTGAGCTTAACTTGTATTTAACCTGGAATAAAATTAAATAAAATAAAAATTGGTGTATATTTCTACCTTGTAAGTGTATAATGCAATTCATTTCAGTGACAGAGCTGAACTTGTATTGAACCTAAAATGAGAAAATAAAATAAATAATAAAATAAAATAAAAAAACAATTGTTGTATATTCCTTCTTGGAAATGCATTGTGCAATCATTATGTAAGTTAATGTAACCATCATGTAAGTTGATCTTTGACTTATACTGCAAAAAAATAAAAATAAATAAATAAAAATAAAAACTGTTGTTGATCTCTCCCTTGCAAGCACATTTAACCTGGGATAAAATAAAATAAAATAAAAATTTAAATAATAAGAATAGAATGCATTTTAGTGACTGAAGCTTAATTTTCTATTAAAAATCTAAATGATTTCGGATTGTTTTGTCTCGTAATGCTCAGATTCTGCAGTTTATCTTTGCCATCCAAACCTTCAAATGCATTGGCCGTAAGACGAGGGAACTGCATCCCAGTAACCTACTGAATGCCATGGAGGAGAATCCTGCAGCGCAGCCTGAAAACCAGCAGTACAGTATGGAAAATCAGCAGTTTGATACTCAAATGGACAATGGCTACTATCATCAAGGTGGATATGTTGATGGGAATTATGACCAGTATAATAATCCTGAATTGTACGAACCGGATAACAGTCAAATGTACAATAGCCATCATAATTTGCAACACCAGCGGAGCTACAATGGCAGTTATGGTCAGGGACACATGCAGCACCAGAGCTACCATCAGAGCTACAATCCTGATGATTACTGAAGCCAGATTTCTTCTCGCATGTAACGTGATCAGATTGGGATGGGCTAATTTGCTGTTTTAAAAATAGCGTTCTGTATAAAGAGCAGGCTGTGGTCTGTGCCTGAGCAAAGACACTTAAAACCTTCTTGTAAGACCATTGTTTTGTTTCACTAAGTTCAGGTTAGTGCCTGTTCCCAGGAGTATCATTTGTCATTTTAAAGACAACCAGCATCTTTTTCTCAAACAATTCATTCCAGACCTCTAAGGTCAAAGGCTTTTGAAGACAAAATATTTCTGTAGAAGTCACAGCTCAGGGTTTGATGACAGACAATTAACTCCTTTTTCTGGCAGATTTTATTGCAAGTTTTCCTTTTATTTTAATGCCACATGACAAGTTTACAGGTATTTTATAACTGTAGTAGTGTAATTATATAAAAATACTGACCTGAAATTATATCCAATATGAGACAATCCACACAATATAACTAGCAACATTATTATTAAAACACTGTTATATGGTAAAAAGAATAAAAATCTACATGATTTCGACTTGAACCATACAATTTAAAATAAACGTGTTTTATATACAAATGCTATATTTATATTATTTTGATTATTACTAATCAATAGAGAACAAAAAACACACAAACTGTATTTAAGATGCGTGTAAACCGTTAGTCATCCTTTGCTTTTCGTGCCATGGAGATTCCTTGCCCTCAGTTGTGATATTCGGATGATTCGAGAGGTTGTTTTGTAAATCACTGCACACTCAGACCTGCTTTATGAGTCAAGAGTTGATATTAATGACACTGAGGGCTGTTTAGTGTGTGAATGTATGTGTGTGTGTGTCGGAAGCTGAGTCGGCGAGTCAAGAGTGGGCTTTGACTGAAGTTTGATGGACGACACTCTCAATTGGCTATAAAGAGCAGCGTGTCTGTCCGCATGAGAGGGCCCTTTGTTACAATCGCTCTGCGGTTGATGATAGCCATGGTGACATTACCGACCTCGTGTGGTTATGAGTTGGCAGTCATGCTTTACGACAACAGTTGACAGCGCACGCATTGATGGAGACGATGAGAAAGCTACATGGAGAAGAGCTTGAGATTTCCACTGCCAGTACCTGATTCTGCTCTGGACAGAGTGATGCACAATGAGTCAATGGGGATTTTTAGGTCTGTCTCAAATAAGATGGGACGGTGACACAAAAATGATTCAAAAATAACATAAAAGGGACTTTTAAGTTCTATTTTCAAAGAATAGTTTATCTAAAAATGAAAATTGTCATTTACTCACTTTCATGTTATTCATGACTTTAGTGGAACGCTACATGAGAAGTTTTGAAGAATGTTTATGCTGCTCTTATAATGTGACAATGCTTGTCAACTCCAAAAATAACAAAAACGTACTGTAAAAAACTATAGTTCATATGACTCATGGACATTATTCTAAAGCGAAATGAGAGCTTTGCACAGAACAGATCAAAATGTAGGTCAATACTGAAATCTCTCATTTGTTCTGCTCTTATATTGCGACAATGGCCTGTCAAGCTCCAAAAATGACCAAAAAGCAAACACTTTGTAAATGCAGTCCATAGGACTCGTGGGAAATATTCCGAAGCCAAAGGCCAGCTTTGTGCAGAACACATAGAAATTTAAGTAGATATTTACTGAAGAATTGGTGCAAATCCCATTAGCATTAAAAAAATAAAATAAAAATTTGGCAAAAGTATTTGAACCCTTAAGTACATATAATGTATGAATTGCATTACATACAAAATATCAAACCAAGTGGCATCAACAAACCAATTGCAAAAACAGCTAATCTAATTTTTGCATTAATTTCTACCTACTGGTACAAAGTAATTTCACACTTTTTTGTTCATCACATTTTATATAAACGTTCCACAATGTCTCCAAATCCATTTTTCTTAACTGTGTACAATATATGTATTACTTTATAGTCTGAAACCAAATAAACCTCTTTTTATAAAATGTTCTGCTTGAAAATTGTATTTTTTTGCTTTATTTCTTCAAAATAGCCTAAAGATAACTTGGTTTGATATTTTGTTATATAATGCATTGAAAAGCAATCATTAAGTGCATCTTAAGTGTTCAAACACTTTGTTTTACGGAAGGGAGCAGCATAAACATTGACTAATCTATCTAATCTGAACAGTGAAAAATCAATTCTAATCTACTCAGTTGGTCTTAATCTCAAAACAATGTTATTGAGTTACAGCGAGCAGGAAAACAGATACCGGAATGATCAAGAGATGCTATAGCAAGTGAGATTGAATTATGCGACATGAGTCATGTTGATGTTACATCTTTACCATGTGAGCTCTTTTCTCATGCTCTCTGGGTTTCCCCATGTTTTCACGAAGACAATCAGCTTTTGTTGCGCCGCTGGAGTGTGCAAGTTAATAAAACGCAGTCGGACCGATGACCTGGATTGCAGACCCTCTCAAAAGGGACAGAGACGTTCGGTTCTTCCAGCCAGAGAGTTTGTGAGAGAGAAACAGTTTGGACATGTTAAAGCCAAAGTAGAGATGTTAGAGACCTCCCTCTTCAGAAGAATCAGATCTTCTGAGCATCCCATCAGGTTCCCATATTGGTTAATAAATGAGTAGTAAACGCCAAAAATCTAGGCACTGTTGTCCACGCTCTAAATCAAACGTGTTTCTAGACAAGCCCGTGCTCTGTTCCAAAGATGTTTTCTGGTGCAAAATAAACCACCATCCTCATGCAATGGGTTGCTGGCACAAAAAAGCCATTTATCCTCCTCACAGAGGCCTGCAGGACCAGCAGCGTTCCTCAAAGCCAGCGAGCTGCCGCGGGCATCGCAGCAGACCAACCAATGCGCTCATCAAAGACCCACACTTCCTGCCGGATGAAATTCTCCCATAGCTCTTAGGATGGCATCCCGTAGTAACAGACTCTCATTGACTGGTTAAGCTCCACACAAGTTGCGATTCGTCTCTTCTGACTAATGTTTTTTGTGGTGAGCAGGTAAGGCTTGATGAGTAAGTCTAGAAACATCATGCATCTCTCCTGGAACAGTCAAAATATTCCCTTCATTGTCCGCTTCATATACCCGGAGATTTCCACCACAAAATACTGCCTTTTCCAATGAGTTTCCTCATGCATTTTTAATTTAAACCTCTGTGTCTGCACACCCTAAAGAATCCACCCACGCCCTGTAAGGATGCCACATGTTGATGGAAAAAAAAGGCTTTGTTAGGTCTTGTTTACTGACTGGTAAACAGACAAAGACTTGTTGCAATTAACAGACTGCTACCTGTCCTGTTGGCTGCTAGAGCTGGAATCAGGGTCCCCTAGCGCAGCTCCGCTGTGGGGTCCGGTTCTGCTTTCTTCAGCTCCGTCGTTGGGCTCATTCAAGCTGACTTCATGCATTCTTTGCGCACAACAGTCACTTCTTTTAAATACCTACGGATAGGTATAGATTGAGATCACTTTGATGGATGACAAGTCCTTTCTATCATAATTGACCTCATTGCATTGAGTCTTGCAAAATATGAGTGTTCTCAAAGCAGAGTGTTGTCAATGCAAAAATGCCAAAAATTTCACCGAGCGCCTTAAGGGCTTCCTCACAATTGTGACACAAGCTTCTGCTGCGGGTAAACATGGCTGTATTTTGAAAGGGTATATAAGGGTACTAACTTACCGTTCTGACAGTGAGGACCAGAAGCGCCATGCTAGGGATGATGAGCAGCGCCAAGAGCCCATGAACCGCTCCGCTCATACCGTTCTGCTGTCTACTTTGACCTACCAGAAGATAAAAGCACATTCCCTTCTTAGCTCTTACGTGTACTGTACACTATATAGCATGAAGTATGTGGACACCTGAAAGGCACACCCATTTGTCTTTGTTGAGCACTTCATTTCAAAAGCATTGGCATTAATGAGGTGTCTAATCTCCCTAACGGCTTCCATTTTTCTTGGAAGGCTTTCCACTAGATGTTGGGACATGGCTATGGGGATTCGCTTTCATTCAGACAAAAGAGCATCAGAGATTCATTGTTAGTCTCCACAATGTCACTACGTAGACAAATGTACAACGGAGACAAAAAATAGTTATAATGACAATAGAGAAGTTATAATGACAATAATATCTTTCAATTGTGGTTTTACTGTAAGCCATGAGAATATTATATGAAACAAATAACACTGCAAGATATTAACAATGGACTAACGACATTTTTTTTTTTAGAAAAATTTAGATTTTTTTTTCCAAATAATTCAATCATAGTTTATTATATACAATATAAGGTATTACAAAAAAAAACCTGGTTTACTGGTTCTCTGATGTTAGTTAATGGTAACATGACATGCATGTAAAATATTTTAAGTGTTTCTTATTTTTATTTTAAATTATTTGTTTATAGTTTTGTTATTTATTTAATTATTAGCTTTCATCAATTCACAAACCACCTGCAGTTCCCTCACAAACCTCCAGGGTTTTGCGAACCAAAATTGAGAAAACCATGTATTATATTATAATTTTGAGAGATTTATACACTTAAGTGGCGCAAGCTGAAACTGAATTGCAAATGAAAACTGGTACAATTAAGCACTGTTAATAATGTTACTGAAACATATCCTATACATATTTACCATACAATACATTTACCATGTATTACTCACAACATAAACATTGTATTACAACTTGACATGAATGCAAAAGAAAACCTAAACTAAGTTACATGCTAATCAAAATTCACTTTGTGAATACGGTCGTTCTGTAAAGCACAATGCATTAAAACATACACAATGAATAAATAAATCATAAATAATTCATAATACTCTATTGCAATAACGTAGTCATAATGTTATTATTTCATGAGCTCAGGCTGTCACAACAAGGACAGTTTTTACATATTCTGTTAAATGTTTAGACGGTATAAATTCATATTATATTAAAATGTTTGAATATCGAATTTAGCACTTTCTCAGCGTAATATTGGCTAAATGTAGATGATATAAAAAGAATATATACATATATTACTAAAACAAAAAACGAATACTGTAAGGGGTTCAGGTCTGGCCTTTGTTCAGCCACGCTGGGACATTCTCATGCTGGACCTCCCGCAAACGGTTTCACATGATTCTCTAGAATGTTATCGCATACTTGGATAGTGCTACACTCCTGTTTTACAAACAACATTTCTACTGATTTTCCTGCTATAGTGTGTGTTTTGCACACATGTACTCAAATTTTGCATGCATGTGCTCAAGTTAAGAAATTCATGTGCAGCCCAGATGGAATCGTCCTCCTTGAAACTCTGAAAGACTGCAGTTTTCTGGAGAATAAGTTCTACGTATCCGCCGTTCTTTGCTCTACCGTCTTTACATCCGTTCCGCAGAATTCTCATTTTTTCTTCCAAAAAAGATTACATCTAGAACTGCTCATGCATCATATACATGAGAAAAACAACAATATTTTGCACATTCACCTGGTGTGAAAGGAGGAACTGGGGGGGTCTTGCAAGGAGGAGGTGTGCAGTCATGAAATTTGCCAAGCGTGGATCCAGCTGCTGTAAGAACCTCTTTAACATGGTTAAAGTAACGTCTAGTCGGCCACTTTCCCCTTCTGTAGTGGCACTCGAATGTTTGCATTGTCACCTCCTAAAGAAGGCAAACAAACGAGAGTGAACCGACAGCCACGACAACGTTTCAAAGAATGCGAATGTAAATGCAAGCAAATTACCAGCTCCTCATTGTCCAGAGTGAAACGAAAACCCTCCAGCATTGTTATAAAAATAGTGATGTTCGCTTTATTGGTGGACAGGTTGCCAAACTTGAGGGCCAATGTTTTTAAACTGCTTTCAACGTGATACAGGTTCACATATTGCCAGCAAGCTCCACCCTTAGATATTAGAATAGAAGAACACTTATAGGCGTCACTTCTGGAACTGTCACAAACCACAACAACTCTTTAATACATAATGTATTATCTGATAATGGTCCTAAAATGTATTTGGATTCTTAAGCCACACTTTTTGCATGATATGTACGATCGAGTGGAATTTATTTGAAAGAAACAGGCATGAGCAGATTTAATGCAAAAAATTTCAACATATAAATACACTGTTTAAACTTAAAGGAAAGATATCAAGACAAATGTGTGTGAACTACATCTGCTAAGAGAAGTAACTAAATTCACTAGCTGGTTAAAAGTCACTGCAAAAATCAGAAATAAGCTTTAACATCATTTGTTTGTCACGTGGTTTGATATTTTGATATCTAATTCAAATGAAATTCATACATAAAGTGTGGCTCAAAGTGTGCAAATATGATTTGGGCCACTGTAAATGTATCCACGTGAACAATAGAGCAAACTTAGTCAACCATATCATCAAATATTAGCATTAATCACACTTACCACATCCTTGGTGATGAAGCGGATAGGTATTCTGTAGTCACTGGGAATGTTTTCACTCTGATTGGATCAAAAACAAGAATTGGTTGGTTGTATACCAGAAAAAAAGTGCTAACTACCTAAAAATGGGAAATGTTATTGATTTCCCTGCTGGGAAAAATAGCTAAAACTAGATGGTTTGTTGATCTTAGCTGGTCTCCCAGCCTAGCCCAGCTAGTCTTAGCCTGTTAAAGTCTCCTTGCATGGCTAAACTGGTCTTCAGCTAGTCCTGACCAGATAAAAACATGCTCAAATTCCCTCTAAAAACAGCTCACAGACCAGTTTGCGAGACCAATAAACCATCGCAAGCTGGGTTTAACTTTTTGTCCTGCAGGGTTTCACAAAGTAATAACACAGAAAGCAAGAAAACAATTAATAAAACTCCCATTGCAAATCTTACCAGTGTTTCCAACGTGGCAACATCATCTGTTAAAGGGCTTCCAAAAACACCTGAGCAGACCACAAGCCCAGAAAAAAGCAACACTAATACACAAATGCTTTCTCCGATCTATAACGAAAAAGTCTCAATGTAGTTACAGTATTACAGACAGTAAATAACGCGCGCAATGCCAAACACCTATCCAGTCTGAAAATGATCACGATACATCTTAATCGTATTACTAGACAACCCCTATAAGTAATGAAAAGTAATCAACGATGCATAATTTGTGTTAGAAAGTGAGTTGAGCCACCGCGCATTCGTTTACGCTGTGGTGTGCGTGCGCGTCTCCAAAAGTGTATGTACTCACCTTAACCTCCCTCATGTGGAACATGGGAATATTAAAAACAAATCAGCAGTGGCTCCTTACTTTCTTCGCTTTTCCTCACAACGGAATGCAGGCATGTTTCCGCCTGTACACCTGACTGCAGATAATCACAGTAAGGGCTCGGGATCGGTGGTTTTGGCGTCTTTCTCCTCTGGTCCCTATGGAGAGCATGGCGTGCTCAGTGCGCAATTTCGCCCTGCAGCGCTTCTGTGAATTGAATGGGGGCGGATGGACTTGTCCTCTGTGTTTAAGAGGTAGGGCGCTTTGACTCACTTATAATGTGTAAAATAGAGAAAACTATTCAAGGGAACATGGGTGACTCATCCAGACCTCAATCACAAGTGCCACATGGCAGTTTCATATGAAAAAAGAAAAGGTTAAACCAGCCTGAGACTGTTTGCTGGTCTTGGCTGATTTGAGCTGGTGCTCAAAAAGTGCTCCAAAGTCTAAAACCAACTGGACCAAATGAAATGAGAAGTACCTCAAAACCAGCGGAGAAATAGGCAAAATCCTGAACTTGACCAGGTGCAAAACCCTCTAAAACCAATTGAAAATGGCCTCAAACACCCTGAAACCTGATCAGCCAGAGAATAGCCAACACTCCCTGAAACCAGACAGCAGACCAGACTGACCAACTGTAAAACACCAAAAACCCCTCTAAAAGCAGTCTGACAAGCTTAAAAGCAGCCAAAACCCCTGACCAGAAGCAGCTCAGGCTAGTTCAAATAATGGTGGTTCATTCATAATATATCAGACTAAACTTACAGTAACCTAATTAAACACAATGGTTTGCTGGTTTCACAGCCTGATAACTTGGTTATAAAGTGGTTTTGGGCGCATTTCAGAAGGGTCATACTGTGAGACCTGATTAAGACAACTTAAACTAGCTAAAACCAGTTTAAGAAGTTTTCTATTTCTGTTTAACAAGGTAATAACAGTCTGTAATTACAAGATGGTTTTGACAAAATAATTGCAGAAAAGTACATGTAGTTCATCATTAATACCAAATAATTACCAGTATTAATACAAATGAACATTAAACTAGCACAAAATGCACTGTAACGTGGATTCCAAATATTAACACTTCATAATCTATTTATGTTTTTATAATATATAAATTATTTAAATATATTTGTCATAAAAATAAGTTTCTATGTCAACATGAATGCATTAGGTTTTATGAAACGACAATAAAGAAATATATTTAATTGTTCATTAATTCATAAAGCTTGAATGTCAACACGCTTGGTTGAACTGCTCCAAACCTAACTATAAATCCACTTACTGTACATTCTTTTATCTTAAAATAAAGCATTTGGCTTCACAATTAAACAGCAATTTGATACAACCCGTTTTAAGTGCTGCACAATTAAAATCCCACCCAAGTTGTAGAATTCTACTCAAATTAAACTCAATTAGCAGTCATGTTTCAAACCAGATGTGTGTGTACTGCCACCTTGTGGAGACTGCTTTTCAACTTTTATTTCTGAAATGCATGAAAGGTGGATTAAGTTTTGACAGAACGGGTGTATCCCATACTTGAGAGACAATATAGGGTGAAGTTTAAAATTAAAATTGAATATCTAGTCCAAAAAACATTCCACCCTTTCACGTCATTACAAATAGCCACCTTTTCAACGTTAAATTTTTAAGGTGAATAACATTTTTAAATGTTGATTTCAGTACCTCTTGACAAAAAGCATAAGTTGTGTGATCAGTAAAACAAGTGAGGAATAATTTATCAACCATTTAATGAGTTAAATAGCATGAAAAAAATTGCATTTGTGCTTTCGTTGTAATCTTTGGGACGTCCACTGTGTATAAAGAAGGGTGTAGCAGGTGACAGCTTAAAAATGGACTCTGTTAACATTCAAATCCAATTACATAAAGTAATGTGCGTTTGAGTGGTTTTGACAAAGAGATAAAACGGTGTAGTGGTAACACTCAAATCTGAGGTGTGTGACAGACAGAAAATCAAAGATTTGATCTTATAAAGAAAAAAACATTTACACCTGAGAGAGAATCATTTGTCATTGCATATGGCCAAAGACAAAGGCACAGAGTGACAGCAAGAGCTCATTTCCTCTTCTGCAAGTACTTTTTTTCATTGGAGTCCTTGCCACCCCGGTTGGACGGAGCTGCCGCTTGGCTTTTCTCAGCCGTCTCAGAGGGCTCTTTGGATTTCCTAGCCTTGTGCTCAGCTGAAGCTGGTCTAGGTTTTCGGCCCCCTAAGACACAGGAGAAGACGGCTTTGATGAGGAAGATGCCGGCTAAAGTAGCTAACAGTGTTGAAACCAGGAGGGCCCCCGAGAGGCCTTTGATGTGGTCTCGAATGAGGCTCACAGCTTGGGATACAGGTGTGTCAGAGTCGGGTTGAGTTGGGACATTCTCCTGCACGCAAACAGACATGTTTCAAATCAGTCATCAAAACTCGAACTTTCCCAATGCATGTTGTTGGTTTTATTGCGAACTGTGCTTGTTCCTATTTTACCTTCAGTCCAGCCTCCTCTAAGAGTTTCTTGAGCGTCAGGTCATCTAGGTTCACAATGGGAAAAAACTCCCTTTTGTACTTCCGCCTCCACCAAGCCTGCAGATGGGTCCTTCCAAAATGACAAACACAAGTACACTAAATTTGAGAGCAACGCTGTTTCTCTTCTGTCAGTAAGTTTCAGGAACTAACAGGATGACAGAAAGCATGCAATTCTATTTTTGTGTGGGCTTTCACATGATGACCTCACTTCTGTCTGTAAATAACTGTGCAGTAGATGCATTTATATAAGGCAGCTTTTTTGAAGTCTTATGTACCACAGCACCATCTGTAAGCTGAAGTATCCCTTCATCAACAGCAAACCTGAAATGTGTTCCTATTAATCATATGAATAAAACATCTGTAATTTAAAAAAATAAAATAAATAAAAATAAAATAAATATATATCATGATGTTAATTCAGTTTGCTACTCTACTGTTACCAAAATAATAATTTTAATGTATTAATTATACAGATTTAACATTTACCTGTATATAATTTAGCATTATCTGTAAAATTATAAAAGGAACATACTAATAAATGGGATTTATAAACAAAATGATGTAATTGTTTTTATTTAATATTATATGAATTCAGATTAGTTATTTTAATGCATTAATTATACAGATTTCACATTTACCTGTAAATAATTGAACATTATCATTAAAATGATAAAGTATTTACTAAAAAAAACTGCTAACAAATGGGATATTTATAAACGAAAATTATATATTATTAAATAATAAAATAAGGACTTAATACAGATTAATGTATTAATTATACAGATTTAACATTTACCTGTATATAATTTAGCATTATCTTCCAAATTATTAAAAGATAAATTTACTAACGAATGCTAAAAAAAGGGATATTAATAAAATTATATAATATAATTATATTTTATAATAATAATAATATTTATATTAATTCAGACAGTTACTTCTCACTAATTATACAAATTTAACAGTAAAATCTTTTTTTTCTGAACTCTTTATTTTTCCTCCAAAAAAAAAAAAAGATAAATGATATAAATTTATTTTAGCATAATTAATGTGATAGTGGAGTCAATAAAATTAATCTCTCAATTTGCCAAAAATTCTCACTAAATATAGCTCTAATTTAAAACCATAAAATGTTGTGCAGTATATAAATGTGAATGAGTGTTAAATAGAGAGGTATGGAGCTCACTTGTCTTTCGCAGGATCTGTGAAGTGGTAGTTATAAAGCTTGGCTTTGATAAAGATCGGTGGCTTCAGACTGAAGGGGTACTGCGCTTTATCCACCTGAAGCAGACTAACCACTACAGGAAAGAAAAACACAAAATTAGACAATTTAACATCCTCATCTAAATAAATAATTAAGCAGATGTAATCTGATAAGTGGTCACGCACCCTCTGGTTTGCCCTGTAGGAGGCGCTGTAAGAGGCCTGTAAACCAGGGGCTTGTATCGTCCCCTCCTTGAGCTGCCTGCCACATCAGCCACTCCAGCCGGGGCTGGTGAGGGCCTACTATGGGTGGGACTGCATTTACATTTCCTGGTTTATACATGGGGTTCATTTCCTGCAACAGGATAAGAATACACCAGTCCACCAGTGAGAATAAACCTTATCCTTTCCATTGAGTGAAGACTTTGTGGAAACAACGGCTATGACATTATGAAGAGAGTAAATAAATAAGGTGATTTGGATTGTTGTAACAGGGGAACCTTTTCCACATCCTTCTTACCGTCCATGTCAGCCCATCATAGCTGCCCTCTAAAATGATCTCAGGCCTGCCCTCAGCAGAGGTCATTCTGTGCTGGATGCCGTATGCCCCGACCAACTGGTACCTCTCTACAGCGCTGTACGCATTTCGCACTGCAGGTAATACTTTACTGACTGACATGCCAGCCATGGATGCGTATGGAACCTGAAAGGAAACACCGACACACGTACACAAATTTACTTGCATACAAAGGCTGATAGAACTGCCTAAAATGTACCAGTGCAGTCCATAGATCATGTTTTATGTAGGGCTGCTGAGTTTGATTTGATGCGATTAATTATGGAGAAAATGATGCATTACACATTTAATATACCTGTAGGTCATCTGACATTGCATGCAGTTGCTGCAAGATGACTAGGTGATATGTTCTATTAGAATGCAGTTATATGCCCCTAAAATTCAAGATATGAGGCAAAAATTCCCCGTATGGGTTTTTGATTTAATCATAGGATATAGGCCTAGTTTAGCAATATCACACGAGCAACAAATATCTGCATGATTGCAAATGTGATATCAATTTTATAAATGCCTAAATTGTACCAGTGCAGTCCATATAGATCAGGTTATATGCTTATGGACAGCAGAGGGCGCTGCATTGCTTGTGTGTAATAAATGCATGAAACATATTTAGAATGTTATAACAATACCTAGTTATTTTTTAATTAAATGCAAACAAATGAATAAATAGAAAGTCACCAGTACAATTATGTAATACTTGAGACTCAGAACAGGAATACATTATCAAAATGACTGGATGGAACAAAACGCCTAAATCAATCAATTTTTGACATTGCAGTGTCAACCATATGTAGGACATGTAACTCACCACACTGAGGGCAAAGACAGCCGCAGTAGCTGCCGTGATGAGCGCCCACTGAATGAGAGACCACAGCTTGCTGACTATACCTCGTGTGCACACGCAACTGACAGAGGAAACAGATGGGAGATTTCTTAGCTTGTCTTTTGCACAATGGACTTTGGCAAAATCATAGGCTGAAATTCAAAATCTTTACTTTTTGTAAAATAATCAGATTCTCATAACCATTCCTGATAGAGCTTACTTTAGCATGGCAGACACCGCTTCCCAGGTGAGCGACAGGACACCTATCCAGATAGTGAGCTCCTGAAAAATGTCCAGAAACGCATGGAATTCCTTTTGAGTGAAATCTGAAAGAAAGTTCAGAAATAAATTAATTTCCAAGAATTAGTTTTCCAAGACCATTTTGGGTTCATATTTCACCTTAACATCAAAAGAAAATAAATGAGTAATCTTGCAATTCATATTTTTGCAAATGAATGTCAACAAAATGAATATGTATTTTTTGCATAGTTACATTTTCAGAAACTAACTAACCTAACTCATAAACAATGCAGAAACGATATGTCTACAAAAAATATATTATAATTATAAATTAAATGTTCTATATGAGTATTTAGTTGTAATTTATGCAAATGTTTGTTCAAACAGGATTCTGGATTTTAGTATAACTGATTACTTCTCATTAATTGTCATGATTTTTTTTCATTTATTCAAGATGAAAAACAACATAACATTTTACAACAGTTCAATAGTACTCATATTTATTAATCTGTTAATAAAGTAAAGGAAACATCAGCTCCTTTGCAAATCAGTTTTACATTTCTCATTTGAAGTCTCACTCACTTGTTTTGGATAACAGAGTTTTTTCTTCCCAGTTAATCTGTAGTTTAAAGAGAGTAATAAAACAGTAGAGGATGAACAGGTAGACAGCCAACTCCACCAGCAGCATCAAATAAGAGACCAAGGTCTGTCCGCAGCCTGAAAAACACAGATGTACACTAAATAAAAGCTCAGAAGTGTAAACACTAGTGTAGTACTGGCAGAACAAACTGATTTAATTAACATCTACTCAAATGCATTTTTTTTTCTAACTGAGATCTATTAATGAGCCCATTAATCAGATCATTAGTGAAAGTCAGTGACTATCCCACCAGAAATTACTGCACAAAACAGAAGTTAGAGATATCTGGTCATACTTCTAGGCCTTTTTTCCTGGCCCTTCTTCTTCTTTGGAGCAGTATTGGAGTTGTTGGAGTTGGAGAAATGATCATCGTCCAGTAATGAGAAGCTCAGGGTGATGCTCAGCAGGTTCAGAAGGCTGCAGTTACCCGTCAGGATGTAGCAGAGCTGGAGAAGCAGCTGACAAAATGGTATAAAAAGAGGCGTAAGTGAAAAAGTCTCACAGAACAACAAGACACCCAATAAAAGAATATGCCAGGTTTAAACGGTCACATTGTGTACTACTACAGAAAAAAAAAAATTTACATTCTTCATCTTGTAAAAACGAGTATTGTTTTCAGTATTGCACTTTCAATATTTGTAATTTTAATGCCATTTAAAGATCTATATTAGCAATATTTATATTCATATTCATACATATGCATATACACACATACATACAATAAAAAATGACAACAATGGAACTACTACATAAAATCTTTCATAATACACAATTCCATTTAAATATGCATGCTATTTGAGATGTTGTTTAAAAGGTCCTTTTAGAGTTAGAGTTATACTTTATTGTCCTTTGCAGGAAATTGGTCTTTTAGAGGTGGAAATACAGTTCTAGGCAGACTTAAAATATGAATAAAACTGTTGTGGGGCCAGTAAAAAAAAAAAAAAAACATTACATTTTGATCCACTCTTCATATTTTCAACAGGAGGGATGCATATATCATTTAATGTATGCACACCCAAACACACACACACACTACATGTAACAAACCTGAACATAAAAGCCAAACAGTCTCAAACGGCGAATGGGAGCAAAGAACGTCACAAGAGGAACGATGATCTCGCTCTGCAACACAACCACTGCTCCGAATCTCAGCAGCCAATCAGGAAGCTGATGGACGTACCAGGCCAAAGGAGTGGGGTTCATCTGGTTCTCCAAATGATGACTCAGTGCTGCAAAAGAGTTTTCAAAACACTGTAATCTACAGATGAGTCAGTTTTTCCCACATAAATGTGTTGTCTGCATCACAGTTCTTGGCTATTTTCACCATTATTTCATGCAAATTCAAAGAAATATTCACTCTAATAAACATTAGCGCTTTCAGTGTTTAAGTCCCTAGATCAGCAAAGTCTTATACTAATGTATGTTTTATATGATCTATAAATCATTTGGGGAGTGAATTTCCAGCAAAGGGCTGTATAAGATTTCCTCATGAATAAGAGTGGGCGGCATTACAAACCCAAATCTCAACCAATACAGAATAAATGTTAAAAATGATTCATTTTACCTGACAGGTCATACCACGCAGGGTCGCCGCTGGCCAGCTTACTCACACCTGTGCAGAAGGTCAGCCGGAAGAACAGCCAGCGGGTCAACCAGAAGCTCACAGGGTCATAATAATGGTAAGAGGAGTGACGGCGCATCAAACCCAGTGGAGCTACAAGCACAGCCAGAAGCCCGGCCTCCAACAGCAGCACGTCCCTATGAGAGCATTGGAACCAATCACAAACTACAATTTACCTTGATAAAAATGTTCAATATAATATTTATGAGTCAAAAGCAGAACAAAACGGCGCTACTCATTTGAAGCATGCAGAAACTAAGACATTCATTTTTCTATTAATATATATTTTTTAAGGAAAAGTGACTGAAGTGATTTTTTTTTTTTGGTCATGATCTTACAATAAAAAGCAGTTTAAAACCACAATTAAGTTGATTTTAGCCCTTTGCTATGCAGTTACTAGTGTGTTTTAGATGGTTGCATACTGGCCTTTTCTTATATATGGCTGGGGTTCTTCAAATATAAGTCAGTTTTTTGCCCATTTAATCATCAATTCTGTTAGCAAAGCGAAAGCATAGTCCGCTAACTGATTAGTCATTTATTGGACTGTAATCACATCAAATTTAATGGGCAGACAAATAACCGGCAATGAGGTTTGTGGCCAGTTTTCCCTCTCATAAACATTCACATTAACTTTCTGCTGCAGAGAATTTGACTTGCAAATGCCCCAAATACAACCTCAACAATGATGGAGAGGTTATGGCTGTCGGTTATACCGAATGTGACAGTAGGTCAAAATGCAAGTCATACATGACAAATTGTGGAACTCACCATTCAGAGCGCAGGAAGTCTCCCCCAACCTATAAAACAAAACACATACTGTAATCACTCAATTATGTTTCCACAGAGGCTACAATGTCATAAGAAGAAGCATTTGACAATAGTTAACAGGACATTATACTGACATTACAGAGTGAGAGGTAGAGGACCCGCAGGCAGAAGAAGATCAGACTGTCTCTCAAGGGCTCCAGCAGTACGGCACACAGGGCCAGCGCCACTCCAACCAGGCACGTGAGCTCCAGGACCTGCTGGGGCGCCAGACCCAGAGACGGCCCCAGACCCAGAAGGGACTCCTGCTCCAGCAGGGGTCGCTGCACTTTTGGCATCTGCAGGCGCACAGGGAGAATACCCTCGTCTCCATACAAACCTGTCCAAAGAGACACGAATTATTTTGCATGATATTACACGTTATTTTGCATGATATAACTGTGCACATTGTTGATCTGTGATCTTGACTTGCTTTATCCTGAAAACATGGTTGTTATTTGATGATTGCATTATCTTGCATTGGTTACATATCAAAATGTGATGACATAACATGGCCTTGAAACAACTTTCTATTTCAATAAAGAGAAAAACGCAGCACAACCAATGTGGTCTGACTGATTCATGATAAAGTTACTGAAAACATTACTTTTTACTTGATGAATACTGTAGTGTTATTTAATTAATTGATTTTGTATGAGATTTGTAGATGCCTACCTATAGCTACAAAAGTTGGGTAGAAATAATATAATTTATATGTAATTTTTATCTAATAATTAAGTATGACTATACTTGTGAATATAATAATAATAATAATATATTATTATAACTACACTCATGTACATATGTAAAATATAAATAACATACATACACACATACATATATTTCTATATAAATAAACAACAAAATAAAGTAAACAAAAATAAACTTTACTTTTATAACAATGCATTATAAAAATAAAATGTAGCAAACTTATTATAAAAACTATACTTCTCATCAAAAATAATATTAATAAAATATAATAAATATAATAAAATAACAAAATTATCAAATAAAAATAATATTTAGCTAACAATTTTACTACAACAACAACCATGTAAACATAATTAGCCAACTATTTTTAACAATGCAACTTATGTAAACAACAATAAATAATAATAATAATCATTAACCAACTATTTTTATTATAATAACTTTACTCACGTTAACAAATAAATAATATTTAGCTAACAATTTTTATTATAGCAACTATATTTACGTATATATTATTATTATGCCAAACTATTTTTTTTATTATTATAACTATTAGTCTCCAGTATCCCCACTACCCTAAAATCGTTTGACGGATGGAGGAAGAGACATGGATGTTTTTAAATGTAACTATATTCCTGTACAAACAAACAATCAATCGAATAAATATCTGCAACCCATTTTACTTCTACACATGTATTCACATTTTGGAAGTAAAAGAAGTTCTGAATGTCATTAAATATTGATTAAAGCTGTATTGATGAGTGAGGCATTAAAGTCGGCAATATGGAGAAAGACAAAGAAAAAACAAACACCCACATATTATAGCCTATTTCATCAGACAAATGTGCTGATTCGAAACACTGCGCCATGCGGCCGGTGCTGACAGACTGCCCTCGAGGTCTGCACACGATAATAGCTTGTGTTTGCTCAGTGATCGCAAAAGCACAAAGCATCAAGCGTCATGTAAACACTCATTCAGCAGAACACCACAGGCGCACACTGCCATGACGATGAGCAAAACAAACCCATCCTGTGGCTTTTTACTGCCTCAAAACAAGTACAGACACACCACATGTCCTAATGCTATTATATGCTAACAGGTGCACTCACTGTAAAATACTGCTTTAGGCTACTCACTAACAGTTAGTGAACAACAGTCTGATGTACAGCACAGACACAGAGATCAGGAAATACTACTTCACCGTTACAGAACGTTAACAAACTGAACTAATCTTTATTGTGACTGAACTCATTCTTAAGGTGGATGACGGTTGGCAGAAGTTACATGTCCACATTTTTGGCATGCAAGCCACAGCAGGAGTGAGCGTATAGCAGGCTGGTTTGCGTTAGAGAACAGGCAGGGTATTGTGGTGGCAGTGCCAACGTATGACTCATGCTTGCTCTTTGAATTACTCCATTTTGGCGTTAGACCCAGTTCTGTCACAAGTGGCTCCTCCAGGCACACTGCCTTAGAGGATCGTTTCCCACAGGAGGAAAAGACTCTGTGCGTAATCTCTGAGAGACCTAGAGTTTAGCTCTGATTGGGAAATATATTTGCAGGAACGGAAACTCGGAAAATGCCCCCTTTTGTTGAGTGCTGAACACGCAGTTGGGCGGCAAATAACCCATATATCAAACGGGAAGAGAGCTATTATTCAGTGCACATGATTTCCTTTATCTGTGAGCAACACAATTTGCTGCTGGCCAGATTTGGCAAGACTCATCTTTTTGTGACGAACAAACACTTAGCCCTAACCATACTCTGTGAAGATAATCAGCATGTGATTTTTCCAAAATTATCAACACGAAAGTATCACACTGACCAATTTTATTATTAAATTTACTAAAAATTTACTAAATTGTTAAAAATGGAATTATGGGGTGGAAATTATACATGACATGCAATGGGTAAAATAAATGGGAATAAATGGGTAATGTGCAAAAATAGCAAACCATTGTTTCATGTTGATGCATTGTATAAAAGTATAATATTTGAAACAGTACACACACACACAAATATTACAAATTTATACAATGCATCAATTTATTGCATGAAACAATGGCTTGCTATTTTTGCACATAACCCATTTATTTTACCCATTGCAAGTCATGTATAACCCCCCGCCCCCATAATTCCATTTTAACAATTTACCCCATATAGTATGACAACAGCATTACTGCTGGGGAATGTTGTCACAAAAGGTCAATGTGTTTTCATTATTGCCTTTTTTCTTGGCCTAATCTGGAGCAAATATTAAATTACTACTATTATTACTTGCCAATACAGTAATAAACCCACCGTCTATACCATGTATGCACGTACATGCATATTAATTGAGAGATAGAGCCTGCACTTGGTAACACATTGCAAATGTAGGAGTAACGAAGAAGTGAGAGATTATTAAACTGGATGAGGTGCTTCTTTGTACACGGGCTGAGTGGAGCGTATTGACATGCTGAAAGGTGTTGGTACATGCTGCAGTTATCATGAACACACATGGCTCATGCATGGAGCATTTCAGGGACAAAAGCTCACAGGCCCTAGAGTGATGACTGGTCACTACAGTGCGCAATCAGCACTAACTGGCGGGGCTCCCAAATATCAGCACATGTGGAGGAACTGAAGCAGTGCTGCTTCATTCACACAGGCATTGTGTCTACTCATCTAAGAAATCTCATTTAAACATTAAATCCACTGCGCAAATTCAGCTCGAATGGAAATGCGGTTTGTGCACGAGGTCCTTGAAAAGTTTGCGCGAGAGTGATCCCCCGTGACACGATTTTGCAAGACAACGAGCGATTAGCGCTAAAGAATGAATGAATGAACCAAAGGAATTGTTTTGTTTTCGCCGACATTCCACAACACAGTTCAAGTTCAAGTGTACGCGCAACCATTCATTAGTGCCGCACCCAAAATCCACCATAGCCGCCAAACATCCATCTGCAAAAAAAACCGAGAAACTTCCCTACCTGGTATTTGAACGTAGATGGACGCAAAAGCACACACGTAAACAAGTGCAATGCTCCACAAGAACCATTGTCTGGACGTTTTTACTTCCCCCATGTTGGCGGCTTGCTGGATGGATGAGGTGTCACTTTGTTTCGGGTGACTCGAGCCCTGAAGCTCATTGGAAAAATGAAGACGAATCTGATTCGGAGGGGTGGAGTTTGGATTAGCAATGATGGGAAGTCCGACTCAAATCTGCGAATCGGTTCTTTTGAACAGCTCGTTCGGTTCTTTTACGCCCTGACGTAATCACGCTATCACGTGGTCCCTGGCATTCCAACAAAATTCTTCAAAACCAAAACGTTCCAAAAGAGCCTTTTAAAAGCTAAACATAATTTGCATTTACATTACATCACACTAAAATTAATTCAGTGTCTGTTTTGTATGCGAGTTCATGAAACCAAAAAAGAAAGTGAGACTCGAGAACCGATTCGGCAATGAATCATTTTATGAATTTGTGGGAAATGGCTGAACTTTACAACAGCATTTCGAAAGCAGAACAACTATCCAAGCGTCAAATAAGAACTGTTCGTTTTTCCAAACTAAAAATTACTTTCAGCCTATGTACAATTAAATGGGTCATTCTTGCTAATAGATAAAAGGTGATTAAATAAAGCATTGCTTTGCAAACAACTTAAACAAGCCACACACAGTTTAATGAATATTTTAATATAGCTTTATTATAGATATTAGGCATTTTTAATACAATTTTGTATCCATGAGTGATAGGCCGACACTCGAGTGAACACAGCCGGTTTCCGAGGTTCACATTTCTTGCCGCCCCATGTTGTTAGCCCTACAAGGTAGTAGACCCCATTTTTTTCACACATAAGGGGTGCGCCAGAGTCCCCCTATACAAAAGATAACATTGAAGTGATCAGGACATGTGAATAGTGATTGTTGAAACTACCGTAAGACTGTACCAAGCAGGAGGTGGAGGCTGCTGCATCTGTACACAGGAGGGACTTCATGCTGAAAGCGTCACCCCAGCCCGTCTCACAGGCTTTCTCAGAAAGAGGCTTAACTCTGGCCATATGTAGGATATCAGGGTGCAGATCCACTAATATGAGAAAATAAAACACAACTACTACCAGAAAATTTTAAATAACAGTTTGAATGTGATTGAGGATGGAGAAAGTACAAAACAGCAATGAACAACAAACGTTTCACGTGTTTTGTGGTGTTTCCATCATTTCAGAAATAACATCAACATGAAGTCAAGGTTTACTTCGTTCTTGTTCTTGAAATGTGTTTCTGGGCTTCTTGTGCATGACTTTGCAATGCATGTTTCTCTAATCAATTAAATTAAAAATACAACCGAAATTCCGGAAATTTTGGGACGTTTTTTAAATTTGAATAAAATAAACTAAAAGACTTTCAAGTCACATGAGCCAATATTTTATTCACAATAGAACATAAATGTTTAAACAGAGAAATTTTACACTTATACACTAAATGAGCTAATTTCAAATTTGATTCCTGCTACAGGTCTCAAAGTTGGCACGGGGCAACAAAGGGCTGAAAAAGGAAGACATTTTGAAAAGATTCAGCTGGGAGAACATCTAGCAACTAATTAAGTTAATTGACATCAGGTCTGTAACATGATTAGCTATAAAAGGGATGTCTTAGAGAGGCAGAGTCTCTCAGAATTAAAGATGGGCAAAGGCTTTCCAATTTGTGAAGAGTGCGTAAAAAGATTGTGGAATACTTTAAAAACAACGTTCCTCAATGTCAAATTGCAAAGGCTTTGCAAATCTCATCATCTACAGTGCATAAAATCATCAAAAGATTCAGAGAAACTGGAGAAATCTGCAGATGCCAACTAAAGCTCTATCATGCAAAAAGGAAGCCATATGTGAACAGCAGTAAAAATGTGAAATGAGCTCATTTAGTGCATAAAATTTTAAACAGTTATGCTATCTATGTTCTACTGTGAATAAAATATAGGCTCATGCGATTTGAAATTCTATTCGATTTCATATATATATATTTTTTGTTTGTTTTTTTATGTAGTTTCATAAAAATATATAATATTTATTTATTAGTAGTATTTGTGTATTTTATGTGTGTGTGTGTGTGTAATATATTTTTATATATATACACACACACACAAAAATACTACTAATAAATAAATATTTTTATTTATGAAACTCATCCTCCGCCTATTATTAGTCAATTATAATTCAAATGATATCTGACCTACATAGGACAAACGGTTTGGAGAATGGATGGATGGAAAATAAAAGTAACTTGGGTTGTGAATGCCATTTCATGTTGGTTTAATGCTGAGCCCTGTTAACTCACAGGTAGCTTTTCTTGGTCCCCAGCCAGTTGTCACACAAGACGAGGTGTCTTCATTAACCATTTCATCATCTTTATCCGTTATGCACACCGGAAATATCATCGGCCCTGGATGAAGCACATGTTAAGCTGTACAACTTGATACAGGATCTCATGAAAACCAGAGATAAGGTCATGTGATTCTATACCGATTCGAGCTGGGACGGATAAGCGGATCATGGAGAGATCGGAGACCGGTGGGAAGCTGCCGTTGTAAGCCAAACTCTGCACGCTTTCCACAGCTGCAGTCTGACCCGACATGAAGTTCAGATCATGAGCTCCCAAAACGACAACATCTCCAGCCCTGTGGGCCGAAATGTCAGAACATCACTGAGGAACAATAGATGATCAGACTCCTCTGGCTTACTTGGCGAGGCAGTGGCGCGGTGCCAGAACACAGCGTGGATGAACGAGGACGCCGCTACAGTAATGCGTATCATGGCTCTGGAGGCTGACGTGCCACGGCCAGGAGTTAGGACAGGCCTCGCTCACATTCTCCACCTTGAATGTGCCGTTTTCAGAGGACACCACCTGCGCCAAGCCAGTGGGCAGTTGGCAGGGATCCATCTTGGCCTGACCACACTGCGCTGAAGCCACAACATGGAAATGGACATGAATGACAACTAAAGCAATCGGAAAGGTACATGATGAGAGTCTTACCAGTTGAATCATTTCCAGGGCTTTCAGAGACGAGTTCACCTATATGATACAAGCAAAAAATATAGCAGTTTTAGAGCAGCCACTGATACATCACTGAACTCTGAAAGTTCATACCATGTACTGAAGACTCGATCCATTGTTTGTAGTGGTAAAGTGTGGTGTAGACCCCTGGTCTTTGGGCCCGACCACATCCGACCCCCCAGCTGACCACTCCAGCAAGCTTGTACCTCTCACCTGTGAAACATGAGAGGGGACCACCAGAGTCGCCCTGATCCAGAGAGTTCAGTGGGTCAAGAACATGTAAGAGTGTTGACAATAAAGGAAAAAAAACCTATTGTAAAATCATATTTTTATATTATAATAATAATTATTATTATATATATATATATATATATATATATATATATATATATATATATATATAGATAGACACACACACTGGTTACTGATTATACAAAATAATTTGAATATTAATTATTTTAATAAGTAGTAATAATTTTAATACTAATAATTAATAGCATATTTTGTGTACACTAATATAATACATTTACTAATATTACTTAATTTAATAATAATTGATATTAAATCCTCTCTATGATATTTTTTCAGTCACATGCATTGGCTTTAATTTGGCAGACAAGTTTTATATATATTTTTATATTTAATATTTTATATAATAATTACTAAGGACAGTTTCTTACATTTGTATAAAACAATAACAATAATAAAATTACTACTAATAATGGTAAATATTATAATTATCAGCATTATTAATAGCATTATAATAGCATTATTAATTTTAATTCAATATTAATCATTTAATCATTAATTTAATCAAGACAATTATTAATATTAATTTGGTTGTTGCACCACATGGCATTGATTCAGCAGAGCTTATTTATACATATTTTTATATTTTAATTATTCAATTTTATTAATATATCCTATACATATTTTTCTAAGAAAAATAATGAAATTACTTAAACTATTCTTTTAATGAGACTTTTCCCCTTTGAAATAGAAATCAAGATATCATCTTTTTTACTTCAGAAATTAAATTATAGACAGACAGAGTCTTCTGGTATTTGTCAGAATTATTAAAAAAAATAAATAAAAAAAAATAAATATAAAACAGTTTACCTGACATGCATCCCTTCCTCCAGCATCCGCTCCGGCACACATCATATTCTTAAGGACTTTCCCTTTGTAATGTTGGTTACATGTTTGCGGCTCAAAAACAGTTACATTCACCTCTTGAAGTCTGGAGGCACGAGGCCCATCTATAAAGAGACAAATTCATCTAATCACACACTACTAATGAAGCCCTTTTACACAGCTTATACAGAACAAGGTTAATATATTCTTGCTCTTTAGGGCCTTACTCTCTCTGATGGCACCCCAGCCGGTGACAGTACAGGTTTCCTGAGGGGGCAAAGCACTGTTTAAGATGGCAACAGGCCTCACACAGTCATTAAACAGCAGGGGATTCTGCAGTTTCACCAAGGCAATATCATTCTCGTTTGTCTTTTGGTTGTAATCCTTGTGGGAGATGATTTTTTCCACCTTAAGGGTCTTTAAATAAAATACACAAGATAGTTACACAAATTAAAATGAGATAACTTAAAAGATCCACATAAAAGGGGAGTGAGATGTAAATGCACACAGACACTCACTTGATGGCAGGATTCATTCATATTCTCCAAATTGTGCATTCCAACCACAGCGTTCCACAGTGACACCTTTTTATAGCTGTTCACAAACATGAATTTTGGTTTTAAGACACATATGTGACCCCTGGATCACAAAACCAGTCTTGAGTAGCATACGGGTATATTTGTAGCAATAGCCAACAATACATTACATAGGTCAAAATTGATTTTTCTTTTATGCCAAAAATCTTTTTGATATTAAATAAAGATCCTAGTAAATTTCCTACCGTACATATATAAAAACGTAACTTTTGATTAGTAATATGCATTGCCAAGAACTTCATTTGGACAAATTTAAAGGTGATTTTCTCAATTTTTTTTTTTTTTTGCAGCCTCAGATTCCAGATTTTCACATTTTTGTATCTCGTCCAAATATTGTCCTATCCTAAGAAGCCATACATTAATGGAAAGCTTATTTATTCAGTTTTCAGATGATTAAAAGTTAAGAGTTGATCATTAATGATTATGATTCATGATTAAAATGAGAACTACTGACCCCTATGACTGGTTTTGTGACCCAGGGTCACATATTTGCACTCATAGAGGTTGTATAGACCACTGCCTGGTGGGCTTACCGTTTGAAGCAGTGGCTGGCGGTAATAACCCACCGCAGGTCGAGGATGGCACCCCCGCAGGTCGGCATATCGGAGTACTGTAGGGACACCTGCCATGGCCATGAATGTGCCCATGCCTCCTGCCCCCCTATAATCCGGCTCTCCTCCTCATCCTTCTCTGGGATAAACGCACGTGCACCAGCCAGGTCTGGAAAACAGAATCATATTTGCATGCCAGCAGATGAATAACGCATTATTATGAACTCAGCCTTACCATAACATCCATTGCCAAATATGCAGTTTGTCTCAGCTGAAGCGTTCACATTCGGATTCTCTTCAGCATCTTAAAAGAAATATTACGTTAGCTATATATAGTAGCAAACCAAGATGCTTACATTTTTGGGTAACTTGATTTCATCATAACGACCAGCTTGTGAAACTGAGTCTCACCAGGGTCAGCTTTGATCCAATTAAGAGAGAGAATTAAAATAAATAAATACTTTTTACACATGCTCACAATGTATTATTAAAAATGCAAGGAGAAGCGTAATACTACAAAGACAACAACACGAAAAGCAAACACAATTCCTCAACACCTGGCGCAATTAGTGTTTAATTAACCGAGTGGAGCAGTTCAGAGTTTGGCCACTAGATGTCAGCAAAGATTCAAGCTCTGAAACCCGAACCTACACTAGAACTGCTGTGGATTGAAATCGTTAATTACTTTCACGTTTTGCAAGACAAATCTTACATCTTTGTGAAAATCTGTTGATATTATATTTATAATGTACTGTTGAAAATACGTGCAGAAATTGAAAGTGAGTCCAGTTACAACCACTACAAACTACGCTTTATGAACAATGTTTTTATTACAGATTTTCATTGTTTTACAACAGAATGTGTTCCATATGCAAAAGCCTACCATATGCTTACTGAATTGCTTATGAATTATCATTCATGCAATTTAAAACAAGTCACTATATTCTGTGACCACAACTGAAGAAGGTTCAGTATATATGTGTGTGTGTGTGTGTGTATGATGAAACATATTTCCAGATTTAACTCTTTTTTACATTCTCACATTTTTTTGTGTATTCACAATAAACATGGGGTTTCAGAGCACTATTAAAAGCAATATTTATACATGTTTAAATATGCAAAAGCTGTTTGTCTTGTTCAAGATCATTCAGGATTCTCCCATGTACCAATGTCTGAGATTAAAAATATTGTTAGGTTAGATGAAATCAAATGTGAATAATATTAATATTGCAAATTCAGTTGAAGGAGAGACTGTGTTGCTAAATCCGTTTCTATATCAGATCTGTGTGTATTTTAATGAAGATTTTAAAACAGTGGGATGTATGCCGAATTACAGAACAATGCATTTCTGTGTATGAGTACTTTAACACCTAGCCTAAGACAGCTATTTGACAAAAAGTGATTGCATATATAATTGCCCAGCTAGAGCAATATCTGCATCTCCAAACACAACAACACATTCACTGGTATTGGATAATATTTATTAAATAATCATACATTACTTCACATTGGTTTCTGCTATGACATGTTTAGCACGGCTGCTGCTTCTGCCGAATTCAAGAAATGTTCTTGATAACAGTTCCTATGGCAACGAAATGTAAGTGCAAAGATTACTGGGTAATCAAGAGTACCGCATGACAAATTCCGGCCACCGAAAATATGACTAAAATCCACTTAATGACCTAGGATACGTCATTAGGCATGATATTCGCAATTTCAATTTAAAGAGACTTCAGTATTATAGCTTATCAGGATAACAATTATATGTAATTCACTGCACAGGTCAATATGCCTTTAGTCCAAGATACATTCCACAATATTGATGCATGTACAAGATAAAAGATCAAATTAAAGCACATGATGAACGACTGTCCTTTTTTCCTTCATTTAAAAACCATTATATGAAAAAACTAAACAAAATACAAGCAGACCACCCACAACTGATCAGCCGTGTTCATGGAACACAGTAGACAGCTAGTCATATTTAATAACTCGCAGCATTTGTCTGAAATGCTTTCTGAGGTTTTGCAATCAGCGAAGCGGAACGGTTCCGAAAAAAACTAAAAATCCCTCTCAGAGATGGTGCCTCTGCTCCAGTTCAAACAAGACCAACAAACGCTCAATTTGTGCTGGTCTGAGTGCTTGGGACGACACGTGGGGAAAAATGATGTGAACTTGTGAAATATGTTGCTGTGAGATACTGCAGTGATGTGTTGAGGTCAATGGTATCTGCTTGGTCCAGCCCTGGATGTAGAGGCTAAAAAATTCAGTTTTTTGGATTAGTTCAATCTGAGAGGCTCTCTGTAAATTCTGGAGGGGAAGGAAGCGGTCATTAATCATCTCCTGAGTCCAAACCGTAGTTTGCATGTCTTAGTTCGCCCCCTCTCTTCACCCTTCTGTCTCTCGGTTGCTTGTCCTTCATCATTTGGCTGATAGTTCAGGTCACGTTCTTCCTCTAGGCCCCTTGGAGTTTTTTCTCTAGTCTGTCCAACTTGGCCAGGTTTTCCTTCAGCAGTTTGGAGCCGGGTGAGAGGAGAAGAGCTCTTTGGTAGTACATTCGTGCTGCTGCATAGTCTCCCTTAAAAAAAAAAAATTAAATAGCGTACAACAGTTCAGGTTACAATGGTGTGAGAAAATGTCCAGGTCATATTTAATCTAATCAAATGGAATAAATAAGAATTTAAATATGCATAGTGAGAGTTTGGATCATACTTTACAATAAGGATTCCATTTGTTAACACAAGTTACCATAAATATACTTCTAAAGAATTCATTATTCTTAGTTAATTATAATTACAACATTTACTATTACACTAGTAAAATCAAAAGTTGTTCATATTATTTAATGGACCTAAGCTAACAATGATTAGGAAAGTATAAGGAAAGATTACAAATGTTTTGCTCATTATTACTTCATGTTAGTTAATGTATTAACCAACTAATAGGAAATAGAATCACCATATTTTTATTAACAATTAAGCACATTCCCTCTAAATTCTCATTATTAAAAAAAATCTTTCATTTTTATTGTAATGCAGTAATAAAATAATTTTTATTTTTGAATGGTTTTAAAACAATGTGACAAAATTATTAATATTTTAGCATTATTTTTATGCTTTAAATGATAAATGTCTGAAATAATCATTTATGCATTTAAATAAATTATAAATTTATGCTTAATTATAATTAAAAGATACAAATTTGATGACATTTTGTAACTCAAGATAATGTATCTGATTTGAAAAGATGTCTATATAAAATGAGAGTAGTGATTCTATTTATTTATTTTTTACAATTTTTGTTTTTGTGTTTTACATATTTTTATAGTTTATTAATTATTTCATTTTTAACTTTTAATTATTAGAATTATTATATTTTACTTTTTAAAAATGTATTTTGTATTGAATTTGTATTACTAGGTATAATAAAATGCAATTATTATTATTATTATTACTATTTATTATTCATATTAATATTATATAATTACATTAACTAATACATTATATAAATATAAATATAATAATATAAACGTGACATACGGCCAAGTATGGTGACTTTACTCGGAATTTGTGCTCTGCATTTAACCCATCCAACGTGCACACACACAGCAGTGAACACAAACACCGTGAACACACACAGCAGTGAACACACACAGCAGTGAACACACACAGCAGTGAACACACACAGCAGTGAACACACACACTGTGAACATAGACCCGGAGCAGTGGGCAGCCAATGCTTCACTCCCCCCACCTACAATCTCTGCCGGCCTGAGACTCGAACCCGCAACCTTTGGATTACGAGTCCGACTCTCTAACCATTAGGCCACGACTTCCCAACTATTATTTATGGTCCTATATAAATTTTTTTATAATGCATCGTTGTGTTTTCCTTCACATTACACTAATATGAATTTGTTTACTACTGAGAATATATTATCTTAAAACAAATATCACAGTTATTTATGGTCCTAACCAAAGGCTTCAATTGCTGAATGCAAACAAATTTTCTTTATGCAAAAGAAAGTTTTCATCAGACCTCAAAATTCAGCCCTCATACCTTGATATGCTGAATGCCGCCCATATTCATCCAGGCTTGTGATTGGTCAGGTTTAAGCTCAACAGCAAGCTTGTAGCTCTGGAAACATTAGATCAAGACATGACATTTTATATACATGATATGTAGCCAATGATGATTTCAACAGCAGTAAACCTCCAGCGAGATTCAACCGTTTATAACAGTTTTGGCCTGTGTAAGAAACACGATCCATTCAAGATTAAAAAAGCACTGGAGGCGCATTTAACAGTCTGGCTCTACCGCAGATGCGGTGTTGAAATACCGCAAAAAACCTTTTTGTTCAGGGCTTTATAACTGAGCTTTGAAGGGATAGCAGAATTATGTAAACCTGAGACCAGCCTGTTCTCGCCTGTCCTTTTGTGGTCTAAATAAAAGTAGAACCACAGGCCAGATATTAGTGGGAGGCCTGGAATGAGTCCAAGATCGAAGAATGCAACCAAAACAGTCTCGTATTAACCAGAAATCCTGCTGAAGAAACTTAGTCCTCAAAGACAAAGCTTCCAGCGCGAGACTGTTTCCAGTCTGGACTGTTTAATATTCCTTTGACAGTATCAGGGCACCGGCAAGGAACAGTGAAGGTGAAAGAAGCAGCAAGCAGCAGAGACCACAATTATCCAACATATAGTCTCATGACTATCAGCAAAACTGATCCATATTTCAGCTTATTCTGACTGAGATTTAAACAGGAAGGGGCCTGACTGACATGTCAAACAACCAATCAGTCTTTTGTGTTTATTGTAATGGATATAACCCTGAAACCAAAGTATGCATTTGCTCTGAAACGGCTTTAAAGGAACAATTCCACTGTAGCCAAAAATTCAATTCAAAATGTTTAATGCAGTTAAAAAATCTAGTTAAAGATAATCAATACATAACAAATATCTAAGGTGACCCCCCCAAAAAAAAATACATGTAGCAAATTCTTTGGTATTTAACATTTGTCTTTGAGCACACAAAAATATGCAAATGAATTTTAATCCATAAAAGGAAAGCATGCTCATCATGCGATAAATAATCTAACAGTGTTTTCTGTATGAAATGCATTTCTCAACACTGTAAAAAATCGCATTATTTTAATGTATTGAAAATGCAGTCCAATACATTTTTTGCTTTAAAAAGAAAATACACACATGATTGAGGATACAATTTCACTAAAAGGAGTCTAATTATTGTATGTAATGCAATAATTGTTCATTTTGTATATTCACTTTTATTTAAATAATACAAATATAATTATTATATTATAATTTATTATTCATATTGATATATTTAAATAATGTTTCATTATTTTCTTTCTTCATATTACATTTATAGTTTTTTTTTTTTTACAAGCTATTGAGAATATATTGTCATTAAAAAATTATTTACGGTCCTAAGTTAAGGCTTTATTTTCTTTATGGGAATATTTCTTTTTGAAAAATACTATGCTTTTCATAGAAGTTAAAAAGTAAATCAATCGATTCGGAAAAACTAAAAATAAGCCTCAAATCTTATGCTTCTCAGAGGACTGACAAAAACCTGTATATCTTTACTCTTGGATTTTGTATAAATCCAGACAATCAAATTAGAGCTGTCCATTTGGGTAAAGCTCTTGCAATTTTTGTGTGCGATGTGCATCAATCAGTCTGTGAACTCTCTATAGGCAAGCTAAGATATAGTAAACAAGAATGTGAAGAAAGGGAATATTTAAAGAGCTCTTCGCTCACACTGACAGCTGCAGGGGAAGTTACCTGGAAGGCTCGATCAAGCTCGTTCATCTCTCTGAGCTGGTTGCCCATTGAGAAGTGCAGCTCTGCCCTCACCGCAGGGTCTGACGGCTCCTGCTGCAGTGCTGTCTTCAATGCATCCAACGCCTGAAACACACACACACACTCAATAATCTGAACTTCTTTTTCCTGAGTTTTTTTGTCTCTCAGGAGGCATAGAGATTTCTCTTTGAGGCAGAGAACTGCTAAACTGAGTAACAAAGTAATGAGTAAAGGCATGAGTAATAAAAAGAAATTACATGCAATTTATTCTAGTCTAGGACACCTCACTGAGATTCAATCAAATGTTCTTTGAACTGCCGAATGCAGTGGCGACATTGGACCCGGGCAAAATTAAGATCCGGGATGAACTGATTCACAGCACCAAATGAGATGGAAAAAACCTTGTGTTTTCCGTTTTAGTACGGGGGTGATAAAAGAGCGTGCATGAATGGAGGCACACAAAGACATGTACACGCACCTCAGTGTGGTTGCCTTGTTTGCTGTAGATGGCAGACAACAAGCGGTAACATTCAATGCAGTTGCTGGTCTTTGAAATGATGCCCAGGGTCATTTTCTCGGCCTCTGCAGAGCGACCTGCCATGGCTAAAACCTGCGCCTGTGGAGACAACGAGATGGGAAGAGACAAAACGAGTTAAAAAAAAAGGAAAGAGGTAATGAAAGAGCAACCAGAAAGGAACCTGAGAGGTCCCGGCCTCTGTTTCTTAAGGCGGTGATGTGAATCACAGTGAAGGGTCTGTGGAGACTCAATTACGCTGACGTTCTGCGCTTTGAAACACTCCAAGCAAACCGCTTTCAAAGAGCAATGCCAATGCTCACAATTAAAGGGATAGTTCACCCAAAAATTAAAAAATGCTGTTAATTTACTCACCCACAGGCCATCCAAGATGTAGTTTTTTTTCTCTTTTTTTCAGTAGAACAGTAAAGAAGATTTTTGGCTGAAATCGTGGTTCTTGGTGATTCATAAAATGAAAATCAGTGGCTGCACTTTTTTTTTTAATGATCAACTTTTTATTGCGTTTTAAATATAAACAAAATAACATCATTGGAACAAACAGTTAAGGAAGAAGGAATAACATACATATTGCTAATAATTTGACAAGCAAGAAAATAAGCAAAAAAAAGGTTACATTATATAATCATCATTCCTTAATCCAATAAATTGGAAGAAAAATATTGCCGGGCATCAATACTCCCAGCTTTGGCTTTATTATGAATTCAACATATTTTTGGACACGTGCGGTGTAAACCAGTTCTCTATTATTATCTTCTATGCAGCCGTAAAACCAGTGAACAACATTTTCTTTTGTATTTAACTTGCACAGAAGTCAGAGAGCGGCTGCCCATTTTTGAGAATAATAAAAACAGCACATCAAGGAACACAAAATTAATACTTATGGCTCCTGACAATGTATTGAGGTCTTATGAAGCAAAACGATCGGTCTGTGCAAGAAACTGAACATTATTACATGTAATCTATAGCCTCAGGCAATGGGGAAATCGGATTCTTTTTCCGTGAATTGGTTCTTTTGGACAGTTTGTTTCTATTAACTGGTTCAATTCATTAATTCCTTTACGTAATCATACATTGACGTAATGTATACATAATTGAGTTATTAAAGCACCCAATAATGATGTGAAACGTGGAGGTTTTGCATGTCTAAAGCATATAAGTTCAGTTCACCTTTTTACATAAACTCAAAACTCCCAACCATTTGCCGGAGGCTTTGGATTAATGACGTTGTAAATAACGTTCAGCTTCTTGCACAGACTGATTGTTACGCTTCATGAGACCTTAATATATCGTCAAGAGCCTTGGGTATTAATTTTGTGTTCCTTGATATGCGTTTTTTAAAATTCTCAAAAACGGGAAGCTGCTGACTTGCATTTTCTGAATCACCAAGGACCACAGTTTCAGCTAAAAAGCTGTTCTACTCAAGAAAAAAAGTCACCTACATCTCGAATGGCCTGAGGGTGAGTAAATTAACAGCAAATTTCCTTTTTGAGTGAATTATCCCTTTAAAACAATATCAAACCTAAACATAACTAGTTAGATAAAAAAAACAACAAAAAAAACAAACAAAGAAAGGAAATGGTGGTAAGTTTTTTTATGCTAAAAAAGTGACTAATCTCACCAGGGCGAGCCAGATATCAGTGCTGTCGGGCTGAAGTGTGGCCGCCTCTCTGTAAACCTCCAGTGCCTCCTCGTATCTACCGGTGTTGTAGTATAAAGCCCCAAGAGGGGTCAGGATATCCACTTTACGAACCACTTGCAGGGCCCTATGAGACACACACAAACACACCCACCTGTGATTTAGCTGTGCAAGCTGGATACACCATTTAGACTATTCGGTTTCATTTGATCTCATCTTACCTTTTGTACCATAGCTCTGCCTCTTTATTGTCATTGGACGAGCGAAGAAGACGACCCAGGTTCACCATGGCAACATAGTGAGATGGCTTGAGACGCACTGCTTCCTGGTAATGAAAGGCTGCACGATCCCCATGACCTGAAACGGAGACAGCCAGATAATATGTAGGCTGTAAAATATGTGGTTGATATGAAGCATGCAACATAACACATGTGTAGGGCCCTATGATAACGGAATCCACGGATGGAATCGCTGAATAAAAACGGAATTTACTGTATAATGTGGAATGTCATGGAATTTGCCAAATTTTGAGAAGGATAAATCATAAATCGCGCGGTTTCGTTTACTACACACATACTGAAGAACTGCTCTGAGAGTCACTTCATGAGCATTTTACCGTTTCATTTGAGAAAAACTATCATCATATCATATACAAACAAAAACCTAAAGATCTTCACAGCAACCCGTCAAAATTGCATCATGGCAGAGTTGATCTAGTTTAAAGAGTTCTAGAAGTTTCTTACCTGTGTCCACCAGGAACACGCCGTAGTTGTTATGGAGGTCAGAACTGTCAGGGCAGTTCTCAATACCCTTGGTATAAATTTCATTTGCTTCTTTTGAATGTCCCTACACAAAAATGAGGGAAAAAATAAGTATATAAAATGGGGCTTTTATTAGGTATTGCAGAAAAAACTGATCACTTTGTATGTGTATCATTTACTAAATCGGGCACAAATGACAGAGAGCAAGACCTGGTCAGCATATAGAGAGGCCAGGCTGGAGTAGGCATCAGCAAAATGGGGACCGAAACGAATCGATTCCTTCAACATCCTCTCCGCCTCTTCCTCCTTCCCCTGAGACCTGCAAAACAATATCACCATCATCCTCTTCCTCATACACACAGACACAGTGGCTGGGTCTGAAACTGAAGGCAGCAGCACCAAAACACATGAAATTACTTCTGTGAACCACAACAACAAACGCTATTTTTATCCTTTCCAGCATTTGGATGTACCTGGGTGCGTTCCAACCTTGGCATACGGCACACAAAAGCAGCATTCTCAGATTTCGGACACAAGTAATATTGCAGTTGCGTTTGTGTATTTACTTCAGAAGGCTACAAATTTATGTATTTACCTCAGAAGGTTACAATTATGTGTATTTACTTCAGATGGTAATTTGTGTGTTTATTTCAGAAGTTTGTGTATTTTATGGAAGCTTGTTTCCACTGAATAAAAGGTAATCGCAAGATTATATCACACAATTCTGACTTTATACTAAGCAATTGCGAGTTATAAAGTCAGAATTGTGAGATATAAACTTGAAATTGCAAGAAAATAGTCTTTTTCCTTCAGAATTTATATCCCAAAGCTTATATCCCGCCTATATAATTTGCTGAGAAAAAAGTCCGAATTGCAAGATAAAAGGTCATAATTACCTTTATATGTTTAACTTTACTTCAGAAGGTTTACTATTACCTTTACTTCAGAAGGTTACCAGTTTGTTACTTCAGAAGGTAAGGAATTTATGCATTTACTTTAGAAGGTTGCCCAGATTGAAGAGAGCTCTGTTGTGTTGAGGGTTAATATCCAGCGCTCTCCTGTAATAAACTTCAGCCTCCTCTGCCTGATGAGTCAGGGTGCCCAGATTATTCAGAGCACTGGCATGTCGAGGGTACAGTCTATACAAAAACACAGAGGCAATTTATGGATTTACATAATCAAATGAAAGCACTGATTCTTAACCAAAAGTATGAAGGAAACTAGGGTATTAAGGTGTATTTTGGCAATTGCAAATGCTTCCATCAGCAGACAAAACCACTGAGTGTCAAATTATTCTCATGCTCACATAAACACACTAACCTGAGGGCTGTTTTATAATGGAAAATGGCTTCTTGGTTTCGTCCCTTGTCCTTCAGGAAGTTGGCATAGTTGTAATGAACTTTAGCATTGTGAGGTAAAGTTTGTATACCAGACCTGACGGAAGAGGAAGAAAACAGATCAGAACCCAGACGGCACAGAGAAAGAAAAAGCATATCAGTTTGAAAGGATACAAATCCAAAGAATGCAACACTTCATACAAAATTACATTAAAAATGCCAAAAATAACCAGGGTTATCATAGTTACTGAAGCTAAAACTACATAAAAAACTTTTTTGTATGCAACATTTCTTATTGTCATTAGTTTAACTTGATATATGTTCCAATTAAAACTAAAAGTGAAAAAAAAAATATATATATACAGACATTAAAAAAAAAAAAAAAAAAAACTAACACAAATGACAAAACACAACAAAATGACAAAAACCTTAACTAAAATTTAAATGAAAACTAAAAATAAAAATAAAATAAAAAATGGAAATACATGCAAAACATGTAATAAATGACATTTTCATTAAAAAACTAATAGAAAATTACTATAATGTTAACTAAAACTGGTTTATTCTGGATCTTACAGCAGGAAGCGAATATGAACATTCACACTCCCACACACCTGAACAGGGCTTCTCTGGAGAGCCAGATCTCATTCTGTTGGACAGTCTTCCAGGAGAAGAGGAGGAGGACAACCAGCATGGACACAGTTAGAGCGGCTGCTCCCCACCGACTGACCACTGAATACAGTCTGTTAAGCCCGTGCACCACCAGAACACAGTAACCCATACTGGACAGACACAAAGAGAGCGTTATGGAAAAATCCTTTGTAATGTGAGCAACACTGCATAGATGGACGAATTAGAGCAGTTTTGGAACAGACCTTTGTGTATAATCTACAGGTAATGTACTGTAAGGAGTACTGTGGGTGGAAAATGGCATATTTTAAACTATGATGCTAATGCATTTCAGCATTTAATGTTCTCTCATGTATTTAATGTTATTTCAGACAGCTAAAGAACCATTTCCTAGGTGGAGACATCTAACTCTCATGAAAAATAGCAATAATATTATGTCTATGCAAGACTTTAATTAAATATTCAAAATGACAACGACTTGCGTTAAAAATCATTCAACTCTTATGAAAGTATCTAAAATATCATTCATGTGTGTAGCATAAATGCTGAATGATAAAACATGCAATGACAAAGTTTAAGGGTAGGAGTGATTTTTCACCACAAAAAAACAAACAAACAAAAACACAGGAAATTAATAATATATTAATATATATTATAATGTATTAGCGAGTAAATATTCAAAATTACTGAAGAAATGTAAACGTTTAATAATCAGATTATACAAAAAATAAATACTAAATATATTACAGGATAAAAAAAAATATTGTATAAATAGCAGAAATGATTATTTTATAAATGATGATTTTTGTTTAGTTTTATTATTTTATTTTATTTTATGCAGTGTGGATTGGCTATTATCATCAAACACTAAATATTGTGCTAATTATTGTAACCCTAGTATGATCCACCAGTTAAACATCAAGGGAAAAGCATTTAAAATTGCAAACACAAACACAAAATCTGTGAATTCTATTCGTTGACTTGAGTGCATATTTGAAGGTAATCATGAGAAGGAAAAAAACGCCCTTCAATCCTTTAGCCACAGGAAGGGGGTCGATCCGATTCCACACCTCACACTATTTATTTTCAGGCATTGGTGTCACTGTTGACACGGTCAAAAACAGCTCAAGTCAAACACAATTACATGAATCCTCCAGACAGAGAATATTACTTACTAGTGTTGAAAAAGACTTTTGAAGGAAAAAATGAGTTATATCAAATAGCATATTCCCTGGGAATATCTGTTTCATGTTTTGTCGTTGTTACCTATTCAGTGTTTCTGGGGCTTAATTTGGATTCAATATCCTTCCAAACTCATTTTCTTTCTTTGTCTCTCTGCTTTGCTTCACAGAAAGTGACACCTCCCTTTCCTCGTCAACACCCACTCTTCAAAAACAGAACATATGAGGACTCCTGCAGCTTCACACACACTTTCAATGCTTCCCACACACACTCACAAACTTCTGAAACATGTGGTACATTCACAGTTCAAATAAATTTGTCTAGTAATTCTGTTGTGAAGACACATCACTTGAACAAGAATTTTACTGAAGAAAATGTAAGTGTGCTTGCCTTTGCAAAACTTCCATCCACAATGCTAAAGCGTTATTTTTGGTTGCAAAAATATGCAGTATTGCAATGCTCTATGATATTTTGGTCTCTAGATATGGTTCAGATTCTTCCTTCTATATAAGTCTATAAGATTGTTTTGCATATTTTACCATAATAGTCTCAAAGTAAGCATAAAATGAAAATTCAGGACAAATAGAGGTTTTAATACTTGGCTAGGTAAACTAATTAAAACAAGTTTAATACTTAATACTTACAGTATTTATTTTGCAAGAAAAAAAATGAAATTATTATTATTATTTTTTTCAATGTAACAATTTCCAAAGCCATGTTCCCTCCCCGTTCTCATTACTGTATTACATCACTTGCTCACCAAAGGATCCTCTGCAGTGAATGGGTGCCGTCAGAATGAGAGTCTAAACAGCTGATAAAAACATCACGGTAATCTACAAGAAATTCACATGACTCCAGTTCATCAGTTTATGTTTTGTAAACTAAAGTGAATCAGAGCCTGAGAGCAACTCACATTCCTCTCACAGCTTTTCACTGATGTGTGTGTGTGGCTGCATGTGTGTATAAATGGTTTGGCCTCTGAGCCGCAGTGCCACCCTCACGTGTCTGACTACGATTGCTGTTAGCACTAACAAAGACAGTGCTACTATTTACCCAGCATGCATAGAAAAGTACCGCCTAAACACCAAGATAAGTGCCCATCTGATCCTAACACAGGCCATTAAATTCACTGAGCACAAACCGCTCATTACTCATAACTAAGTGTACTCAGGGATGTAATGCTGTGTGTACTTGTATTTATGTGTGTGTATGTGGGCGTTTGTCAGGTCACTGCTACTCCGAGCTAATAAGATTTTTTTTAACAACCTCTATTAAATGCCTCGCCTCATTGTTCAAATTTCTGTTTAATCTCGACAGTTTAGATAAATACAAACACACACACAGACACACATTTATAACAGATCAGTGATGCATTACGGGAAGCAGGGCTCAAGACAGATTATGCACTGTTATCAGTGGTGTGTGATCCCCACAGCGGGATGAAGGAGAACGAGGGAGAGAAAAATGGAAGTTAAATTTGTAATGCTTTAGAGAATAAGTCAGATGAAGAGCAAGGAATGTTTTCAAAGGACATTTTCTCAGGCCGTCGCAATATATTTTTACAGGCACATCCACACACACACGCGCACAAACCTAGGCATGTAGAGAACTCTTTCCGCCACCACAAATCCCACGCGGAAGAACAGATTACTGGCTGGGATGAAGGGAAAGACCAGGAACAGCACGCCCACCAACACCTCCTTTCCTTTCATCTTCTACACAAAGAGAGAGACGAATCAAAAGTGAGACAGATTGAGAGAGAAAGCAGAGGCTGTTTGAGAGAAACCAAAAGTTTTCTACATTTCCTGCAAAAAATGTCAGTAGAGCTTGTCTATGCAAAATCTGCAGCCACACTGTTATTTTGTTGCTAGAGCATTGTTGTGATACTCTGAGAATTTTTATTTTTTATTTTATTTTACGGTGGCCAAAAAGCTCAACCTGGTACAACTAAACAAAATATGCAAATGAAAAACACACCAGCAAATTAAGAAAACATCTTCATCAGTCTGACAGCATGTACCGCAAATAATCCCAACGGAAATGTTTCAAGGGGACCCCAACAGGTTGTGAAAGCAAGTTAGCCAGCTCACACAACTCTTCACAGTTAATGATGTATTGCTGTGAGTTGCTGTGAGTATCTGCAGCACGTTTCTGTATTTGGTTGCATTGTGAGCATCTGCAGCACGTTTCTGTATTTGGTTGCATTGTGAGCATCTGCAGCACATTTCTGTATTTGGCTGCATTGTAAGCATCTGCAGCACGTTTCTGATTTAGTTGCTGTGAGTATCTGCAGCACGTTTCTGTATTTGGTTGCATTGTGAGCATCTGCAGCACGTTTCTGTATTTGGTTGCATTGTAAGCATCTGCAGCATGTTTCTGATTTAGTTGCTGTGAGTATCTGCAGCACGTTTCTGTATTTGTAAGTATCTGCAGCGCATGTGTGTAATTTGATGTTGTGAGTATTTGCAGCGCTATTCTCTATTTGGTTGTTGTGAGTATCTGTAGCGCATTTTTGAATTTGGTTGTTGTATCTGCAGCGCATTTCTGTAATTGGTTGTTGTGAGTATCTACAGTGCTTTTATGTAATTTGTTGTTGTGAGTATTTGCAGTGCTATTTTCTGTTTGTTGTGAGTATTTACAACACGTGTCTGTATTTGGTTGCATTGTATGTATCTACAGTGCGATTCTGTATTTGGTTGTGAGTATCTGCTGCGCATTTGTGTAATTTCTTGTTTTGAGTATTTGCAGCGTATTTCTGTATTTTGTTGTTGTGAGGGTTTGCAACACTTCTGTATTTGGTTGCGTTGTGAATATTTGCAGCACAACAACACAGAACACATACATACACACACACACGCACGCACGCACGCACGCACGCACACACACACACACACACACACACACACACACACACACACACACACACAAAACATACTTCATACATGACTGGCATGTTGTTTACGGTGTAGGCAAAATTTCCACTACTAAGATGGTCCTTGAAATATGAGCAAAAGTTGTTTCTATTGATGTATAAGTTCATTAAAAATGACAGCAGAGGAATAAAGGGTCGATACAGAGATATGAATTGGATATGAAATGCAAGGTAGAACAAGAGAGGTTGGGGGGGGGGGGGGGGTGAAATCATAACTGTATCACGCTCGGTTTACTTTCAATAGGCCGATAGGCTGATAATAAACAATAAAACCAAAGCCACTGTCTGGAGGTTCACTCTCATATCCACAGACAGGCTATGAATGTTTTAATATTGATTTCTGTCTTCTAGTCCATCAGAAACATTAATTAACTTCAGATTCAGCAACAAATGAGCAAACATGCAATGACTGTGTCAAGAAATAAACAAAAGCTCTTATAAAATTGTGCTGATAACATTCACGGCCACAAATCATTACTATCGACTCGCTCTCGGGCCTGCGTGTGTTTTTGTGTGTTTTGCATGAGATAATTAGCCTAGTAAACATTCCTGAGGAGACAGATTGGAAAGTCATTAGTGTGAATCATTGGCACACAGCTCCGCGCGGCTGATCGGGGGAGGCCTGCCAAAAGACGCACATGATAAAGGCATGGCGTGGTCATGTGGCTATGGGAATATTTTAGTGACAGGGGAAGCTATACATTTTAATTTCAAGTTTCTGGTGTCAAATAGGTTGTTGTTTAGGTTCAAAAGTGTAAAATAACACTGACTACTAGCCGCCTGGTTTATATCACCTCAAATGACCTCAACCAGATTGGTAATTCGCATAACTAGGCATGAACCACATTCAGTTTTAGTCATTTTGTTTTGTGCTTTTGGCATTTTTATTTGTTTGGTTCATTATTCTATTAGTTTTTAGATTTCACTTTAGCTTACTTTATATTTATTTTAACTACTGTATATTTTTTGTCATTTTAGTACTTCAACCTTATTTACTTCAGTTACATTTTCTTTCATAGTTTCATAAAATTTTAAAGTGTTAATTTAGTTAAATTTTGATAGCTTTATAAAATTATAAATTAATATCTGTTAAATAGAGAGAGAGAGAGAGAGAGAGAGAGAAGAAAAAATATTCAATATTAAATACATTTATCTGTCTATGTATTTGTACAATTAGGTACAGAAAATCCATTTGATTTCTGTTTGTCCATCAGTACAAACAGAAATCGAAAGCAATGCAAACACCGACAGAGAGAGAGAGACACAAAACCAGACACCACTCATATACACAGAGCCTAAAAGCTTATGTTTTTCTGGGAAATATTAGAGGGCTAAAGCTGGGTCATGAGAATGATGATAGATTTGGCATTATCCTTTTCGCCAGTTGCCATCTGTTGTCATGGCAGCACAAACAGAGGTCATCCACAGTCTGTCCCAAAATGTCACTGAGCCAAACTCCATTCAGTGGCCCTCTATAGACTAACACCTCTCTCTCAGCTCTGCGCTTTCATTCTGCTTCTTCCCCTCAGTCCTTCCTTTATTCCTTTCACCTTGGTTTTTTTCAGTCCTTCAGTTCCCTTCTGTCATAATTCCCCTCCCTGAGGTAAGAAGGACAGTTTTGTGATAATACAAGATGCTGCCACTGCAATATTGCTATAAATAGTCCTTAATAAAAAAAAAACAAGGTCCAAAAATGAGGTTGAAAAGTCTGAGGGCACTATTGAAAATTCTTCTATATTTGTATTTTTGTCATTTAATGCACATTTTAATTTAATATTACAATTTGAGTGAAAATTCATATATTTTGTTCATGTGACTAGCATGGTTTGAGAATGATTTAAAGAGCTTCAATACCATCTGACTGTCTCTACAAAAGAATCACATGATCATGACACACATTTGCTTAATAAATCTGATTACTGACTAGTGTTATTATAGTATTACTTATATACTATTTAGCTCATTAGCTTTCATTTTTTTAATTAGCTCAGATAGTTTTAGTTTACAATAACCACACTGTTGGTCACAAAATATATCAATATGCTAAATATGTCATAATGTTTCTTTATTGTAAAATGTTCTAAAGCTGCCAGTTTCTTTCCAGGTTTTGGACCCTAGTGTATACAGAACAAGTTTGGACTGGGGGATCATTTCACTTGTGAAAAATTCATAGAATATGAAATCTGAGATTGTTGTCTCTATAAACTGAATGAGAAAACCAGTTTTTTTTTTAAATATTTTCAACTCAATCAGTAAAAGGAGCAGAAAGTTTACTGACATTGGTCTGTCAGCTTGTCTCAGACACAAACAATGAATTATTCAGTCAGTATGGGATATGAGATCTGCTGATCAGGGACTGGAATATTCCCTCTCTTTCTCTTTCATTTTCCCTCTGTCTTAGTTTCTTTGCATGGAATCAGACCAGCCATTGTAAAAATTATTTTCTTTCCACAAACTCAAGGACTGGAGAGGAGAAACGTGAACGTTTATAAAAGATCCCTCAAGAACAGAGGCAAACAACTAAAAGAGCATTCTGGGGCATGACAAAGACAGGCTTGACATTCTATCGCAGTTTCTCAAATATTTTATAAAACAAGCATGTGAATGTTTTATCGGTGGCTGAAGCTCTCAAGGCCTCAAAACCTTGAATGCTTTGCTATTTTCTTAAATGTTTTTTTCTTACTCGTGGGCTTTTTGGGTCATTCGCTGAATATATATATATATATATATATATATATATATATATATATATATATATTAAAAAAATGAACAGAAGATTCAAACCTGCATGTACTGTATCACAATACCCATTATGCCACGACCAATTCCAACACATAACAAATTAAAAATATTGGTGAATTTGAGACTAATGAACAAATAAACACGCATAATTTAGGCATATTAAAAAGTTTTAAATTGCTTAACGAAGGTCTTTGACTGAAATGGTGTGCGGGATTATTTGTTTTGTGTGTCTTTGATGCTAAAATCAGATTCATATGCCATTTGAAAATGATATATGAATATATCTGTGCCTCACAAAAACTGCAAGATAGAGGTGAGAAGAAATAACTGCCTGAAGAACTGATAAAAAAAGAAAGCATCTCACTTCATGCACAATGTGTGCATTAGCTCACGGCAAACATCTGCTTCACGTGAGCGTTTGCATTCATTTACACAATCGCTGCTATTTTTCACAGGTTGCCATGGCGACGAGTCAGAAGAATTGCGTTGGGAGTGAAGAACGATACAGAACAGCGGGGTGTGAGACAGCATGAGCGAAGGCTTTTATGTCTATCGAAACGAGAAAGCTACATTTGGGTGTGTGTTTTTCATAAATGATGACAGAACGAGTTTGCGGAGACGAGGTTCCTGCGGTTGTCTTGACATGTGGAAATGTGTGTGCTCACCTGTAGGCATGTAACACAGTTCAGGCTCAGCGCCAGCATAACGAGAGCCAAAGCCAGGGATGCAATATTCCGTCCGTCCCACAGAGACTCCACTAAAGGAATGCTGCCCACCTGTCAATCACAACTCAAGCAATCATCAAACATTCCATGAAATGCAGCAATTGCTGTGTGTTTATGTTGATGCTATTTACCTGCCAGTCGTAGCAAAGCACTATGGGAGCCAGTAAGAGCCAGGCATTGAAGGCGAGCAGATAACAGTATGTAAGAAACCTAAAAAGACAGGACATAAAGCCTGGTCAAATCATTTAATACATGTGCTGTGAAAATCCTTTACCCAATTTTGGATTCAATTCAGTTGGTTTTGTATTTCTTTCAGGAATTGATTGTTCATAGGCCTCATGCATCTCAGTTTTTGAGTGAATATTGCCAAAATTATCCACATACTATAATGCTTTTTCACTCAAAAAACTGAAGTGCTTAAGTTCAGATCAATGAAACCTACGTTCAACAAAACTGTATTAATTGAAAGAAAACAAGTTGATGAAAAGAACAAACAAATATTTGGTAATAATACAGCAAAATTAGAAATTTATAAGCAATTTTTGGTCTCACTTTATTTTAAAGGTCCAAATCTTGCTATTAAATCATTACGTTTCTTCCTGACTTAAGTCAAATCTAATCCCAAACATGACATAACATTGGTATTTTAATAAACTGTTAAGAATTGTTATGCATCCACATAAAATATTAAATGTCCTTCGGCAATTATAGAAGACCAAGTCATGCGCACATAAAAATACTTCAGTAATACGAGTAAAACAACAGTTCTCCCTCTGTTATTTATGGATTGGAGGAAATGTCAAGGTTTTCCTGCTTTCGTGTTTCAAATCACATCAGGCCTCATACTAGTTTTAAATTGCATTGTAGTGCATACAGTCTTCAGTGAATGAGAACAAATTTCTCTGTTAACTGTTTTAAGATGAAGATGTGTGAGGGATGACAGTCAGACCGACCTGGTGAGCAGATATGGAGAGAAGGATGCTGGATTGTCTTGCTCTGAGAACAGCGGCATGGACCCACCCATCAACCATAAGCGGAAAGACATGATGACTGTAACCTGCAGAAAAAGACTTGAACAAATGAGCACTTGAGGTCATGGGGTTTGCACAAATGTGACAGAAATGCCAGTGCTTTAAATGAAATAAATATTTGATAATGAAATTAAATAATTATGTAAAAATAATAATGATAATAAAATAAAAACAGAGAGTCTATTTACACTAAGTGCAAATAGTCCGCCTTGTTGGCAAAGGCTATTTACACTAACTCCGCCCACTAACGTGTGATTGGGTTAGTAAGCAAGCGCATGCTTTTTGACACGATCGACCCGAGTTCGAGTCGGCTTTTTGCCAAACTTTTTTCTCCTTTTTCACATCTCATATCGCATCAGAAAGGCATTTATTTTCAATAAAAATGAAGGAAATAATCAAAAAGTTGAAAATAAAATTATCGGGTAGGTGCAGGGAGCTATTTTCACTGGGTGTAAACAGAATCCATTGCTATTTACACTTAGTGCAAATAGCCGCTGCCAAATAAAAAATAAGATCTAAATCTAAAAATGTTAAAACATTTGAACATTAAATACTTAAAATTTGAATATTAAATAGGTGTTTGAAAATTCATATTATGAAAGTTTAATACGATTTATCAGCAAAAAAATAAAAAATTCAGCAGTTCAGCTGACAAAAAAGTTTGAGAACCCCTGTTAATGTAACTTGATTGCTAATGTTATTAGATGGAGAGACACAAAGCCTGTTTAAAGAGCACTTTTAAAATGGACAAAAATGGGGATATGCCCCTGAAAGCAAATGAGTCATCAATTTTTTGGGGGGTTGATTTTCCAAGAGTAAATAAAGACTGTGAATTTTAAATGCACATATCTGCCAGCTTTTAGTAGATTGGTAGCATATAGATGAGCTCAAAACGAACAGGCATGAACTAAAAGCCAGAAAACTTAGATTTTGCTCTTATGGGGTCAAACATATAAATAAAATCCAGTTCAGATCTTTAACCACTAAATCACATAACTCTACATATTCTACGCTAATCTCAGAAGGTGCCAAGCCAGAAGAGAAACATTGTGACATTTTTCAGTAAAAACGTAGCTACTTACATGTAGCGAGATGACGAAAGCTCGTTTGACGAACGGGCTGGAAATTCTGACGAGCTCCTTCAACCTGGAGCACGACAGGTGCCTGGAACGAAAGCATAACCAGATGTGACAGTCGTTTAACGACTCCATAACTCAATCAGCTGATGAACTCATTTTCATTCATTACTGACTTAATCAAACCATCAGCGAATTACTTCACGGGTATATTAATCTGTTTACTGCTGCTTTCAATTAATTACCTCTCCATCTTGGAAAACAAGTGAAAAGACACACACAAACACTCTCACAGTCCTTATTAACAGACTTTAAAATGCCACTCTAAACTGGAACGGCATCATCCTACTTTGAGAGTGCTGGGATGTACAGTGAATTTTAATTCAGCGTGACATGACACCGTGACAGCTGCGACTGGAAATGTGGGTGAGATGAATGAAAGAAAAGAAGAGGTGAGAGAAGGAGGTGGGGGAGGAGCGGAGATGAGGCCGTACATCGCACTTTTGCTGATTGATTCAGTAAAGAGCTGCAGAGAGCTGGGCTTAATGACTGTGTGTGTGTGTGTGTGTGTGTGTGTGCATCAGTGTTTTTCAGAGCGTATTATACTCCAGGGATCGGTAACCGGGCTCAAAGACAGCACTGTATTTAAAAAAATGCAAGCCTCCTGCCTCTATCCTCGCCTTTTATTTCCATTTTCTGGCATTTTTGTCTGGTTGCAAGAAAATGAGAAGATATAGAAAACAGGGAGGGGGTTTATACTAAACAAATATTGTTTAATAAATTTAAAGTCATTAATTCACACTCCTGTTCTTATTGTGATTGATTCATCAGTGTATGTTATTCAAAAATACAAATAGTCTTATATATAATGTATATATTGTTTCTCTGTATAAATAATGTTTCTCTGCCTCTGAAACAACTTTTCTTTTATGATGACATCACCAAGGCCATCAAGTTTTAGCCAATGGGTGCTTCAGAAGGGGAGGAGTCCTACACAAAATGCAAACTGGCACAGGAATTAAATCCTGTGGATAAAATGAAGTCCTTTCTCATTAAATATGCTCTTTCACTTGGAAACATGTCATCTTATGGGAATAAAATGAGTTTGCTGTTTCATTTTAAATGTCTCCAATTTGTACATTTTTTGCAACCAAGCATAATTAGACCCCCGGCTATGAATATACAAATAAGACGTCAACATCTGCTGTGCCATTAAATGAATTATAGCAACTAGAAATAAGACAATTATGGCATGTCTACCCCAAACAGTACAAATGTAGATAAACAATCATGTTCATAGAATTAGGAGCATTTATTTAGTTAATGTCGGGTGTTTGAGAGGCATTTGTAATTGATACTCTTATGAATATTGTACTGGTGTAGAGATACAGGAGAGAAAACAAGTGTAGGCTTATGCATTTAATAATAACAAAGCCCACAGGAGACACTCCACCCTCTTTCCTGCAAACACACACACACACATCAAAAAGTACACTGAGAGACAGCATGTCTGCAGGCATTACGACGACTATCAGTCACAATCACACACACACACACACACTCCACACTGTGTGTGTGTGAGAGAGCGTTTGTGTCTCATGTCCTCCCCAGGGTCACGGGTACCAGCAAAGGTTTATGGGCACTTTTGAAAATCAAATAAAGCTGCAGAGCCCTCATTCCCCAGAGGGAGATGTAGACGGAGAGAGGAATCTTTCCTATGCTGTTCTTTATCATTCCTGCCAGCAAACCACGTCACATGTTTTATATAAGTGTCACGGATGTTCTTTTCTGCTGCGCCTGTTAACGTCCTGTTACTATGATGCCTGATTAGCTCAGAAATATTCCTTAGAAATAAGTCTAATAATCTACCTAATAAATATACATGGTACTTTCATTGCATGGGGTATTTTTCCTACTTTTTAAAAGTATTTTTAGTAATTTTTCAACAGATGGTTAGTAAAAGGAGGTGTTCAATCATTAGAAAAATCAATCTGAGGAGGTCACACTAAATAAAAAATAAAAAATCACATAAGTTTGCAATGCTGTTCCTAAAATCTGGAACACGTTTAAGCAACCATGATTTCTGTTGTGTCATTTTCATTGAATAAACATTAAATAAGCAAAATTAAAAAGACTATATTTATTTTCGCTCTAGAATGATGAAAAAGTAATATGGTTGCAAATTTAAGGATTTTTAAAAATGGAAAATAATGTTATGAATGTAGAAAAATGTAGAACATTAAATATTTTGTTAAAGATAAATATAATTTTTGGGGAAATTATTATTTTAATAATTATAGTTCATAATTAAAAATAGTTTCATTGTATGGTATAAATTCCATGAGTATGATTGAGAAGCTGAAAACATTTGAGATAGGAGGAATTAAAAAAAAAATAATAGTAATTTTAAATAAAAATAAATGTTAAACCCACTTTACATGCTGGTTAATTATATTTTAGAAAATAGTTCATTATCATGTCTAATAGTTTTTACAACCACATGAGATGTGTGACTCCATTGCTCTAAAAAAATGAAGATTAAAAAATATCTGCATTTGTGAAATGTGGCACATTCATGCAAGCAAACAAATAAACGCAACAAACATCAGATTATCCATATTAAATGTCTTAATGGATTAAAAGAGCTTGCCACTGGATGTTTGATGTCATGTTTATCTGTGAGGTCTCTGCTGTCCCTGAGGTTATGTGCTCTGTGACTAATGCGGAGAAATAGATGCATGTCTTGTGTTTTTGATCTCGGCAGAACACATGGGAACGTCGAGAGACTTAACTGAACAAACATCGCCGGCATTGAACATAATTTAAGTGCTGTAGCGATATAGACAACATTGCATTACTGCAACATGATGTAGATATACATGGATGCAAACTGTATCGCAGATGGCCAGATAACTTTTAACGTGTGAGTCTGAGTGGTTTCTAAGCTGTTTCTATGTGGCTGGGGGGAGTGGTTAAAATGCTGTTAGAAATTAATGTCAAAATAAAACCATGAACAGCAAGGCTGGGACAGCCTGGGGGGAGAGGAATGAGTATGGGATTGTGTGTGAATGTGGGTACAGGGGTGTAATGTTTGCACACAGCACTCAAGGATCAGTCTGGTATCTCAGTCGTGTGTCTCCTTCAGTAATGAGAACGCAAGGGCCAGTCAAGGGGTCCCTAGCTATTTTCCACTCACTGATGAGCCCCATTGTTCAGCTTTTCACACTCTCTGAGATTGAAGTCCCACTGGACACAGAGCACATTTTAAGTAGCTGAGACTGTAATTGAAGTAAATGAGGTTGACACAAAGAGAGAGAGAGAGAGAGTTTGGGTTGAGTCGGGGAGTGCGATTGCCGTTTGTCTCGCCTGATTGACTCTCTTTGAATGCCAATTACCGCCACAGCCGAACGAAAGAGCTGAGCTGTAATTGGAAGATTGCTTTGTGTATTCTCCATCGCAGCAGATATGTGCGTTGATCTTTGGCTAGATCGTCTGCTCACAATTTGTTTGGTACCAGTCAAACAGGAAGATTCTTTAAATGATTAAAGAAGTGAAAAACTAATTTGCTTTCATTTGAGTAGTCTACCTGTTTGCAATAAATAGACACACTGTAACAAACATTGTGTCGTTTGTCATTATGCATCAAATAGATGATTATATACAGATTTCTTTTTTTTTTTTAAATTGAGACAATATTCATTGTCTTTGAATCTGCTCAGAAATAGCTTAAAGGGATTTTGCTTTCAGAAAAAATATTTGTAACAGACAAAAACAAACAGCAAAACATTTTTTTTTTTAAATGTTCATTATTATATTACATTACATTATATTATATTATAGTGATATTGTTTAAAGCCCTTTTGACAATATTCAATTTATATATGGCAATATTTATCAAGTTAATTTTTTTTATTTCAATTTAGAAAAACATTTTCTATTCTAGTTTAATAAATGATTTCTATTTTTATTTTTTTTATTTAAAGGAAACATTTTGAATCTGATACAAAATGCTTTATAATAATGAAACACATGATTCAATAAAATTTAATTAACCTGACATTTTGCACTGATTTACTTAAATTAATTGAACCTGCCACTGTATTTTTGAACATGAAAGTAATCTAATGGCAAGCTTTTTAGAAATGGCTAAATAGAGCACATTAAATCCTTGCAATATCCATGAGATTGCTAAATGTTTTACACAAAATAAAAGCACTGTGTACATATTCGGTTACGGAAATGCAACATACTAAATTGGTTCCCTGAAAGGTCACTACCCAAGGTCAGACTTTGTGTCGGCATGCATTAGCATGTTTTGATGAGCTAAGCTAATTTCTGACAGTACATACAAAGTCGATGTCTGTCCAGGGACTGTCGATCTTTAACCGTCTCCTAATTAATTTAAAGAGTGTCTGTGCTATGTGATCCGACCGCATGTGATGAATGTGTATTATAGCTTATAGCACGGTCTCAGCCTTGGGCTGAAGATTGAAAGCACATGGCTGCTCTGATGCTCCAGCCACAGTGGAATTCTCCATAAACATTCCACTGAAGATTCCATCACAGACGGCCTTCCTTGAGCCCTTTATATGCCATTTATATATACTGCACACCAGCGAGGGATTTAAATGATTGCTATTTCAGATCTAAATCAAAGAGGTGATCGACCAATCAAAGACCATTTGAGAATTGTTTGAAAAGTGATAAAATATGATAGAAATTATGTCATGCATGCTGACTGGAAAAATTCCAACACAGTGACACACAGAGCTTCCAAAGGGGAAAGGGGAAGTCGTGGCCTAATGGTTAGAGAGTCGGACTCGTAATCCAAAGGTTGCGGGATCGAGTCTCGGGCCGGCAGGGATTGTAGGTGGGGGGAGTGAATGTCCAGCGCTCTCTCCACCCTCAATACCACGACTGAGGTGCCCTTGAGCAAGGCACCGAACCCCCAACTGCTCCCCGGGCGCCGCAGCATAAATGGCTGCCCACTGCTCCGGGTGTGTGTTCACGGTGTGTGTGTGTTCACTGCTGTGTGTGTGTGCACGATGGATGGGTTAAATGCAGAGCACGAATTCCGAGTATGGGTCACCATACTTGGCAGTATGTCACTTCACTTCACTTCTCTTCACTTCAAAGCAATGCAAGCTCACAACAATCAGTGTCCTCTAATATTATGGCATAGCAAACACACAAACACTTACGAGATGAGCGGTTTGTGGCACAGCACCAGGAAATCATATAGGACGCACACACCAAAGACCGTAACGCCTGTCTCTTTCACCAGCATGGCACAGGTGCCCAACAACAGACTGAGAGCCAGTGACAAGACAGACACTGTGGGGGGAAACTCATCAGCCATTCGGCTCGCTGACACACTCCTGAAAGACAAAAAAAAGAAGTGAAAGTCAACACATATACACTACTGTTCAAAAGTTTAGGGTCAGTGTTTTTTTAAAGAAATAAATGCTTCTAGTCGGCAATGAGGCATTAAATTGATCAAAAGTAACATTAAAGACATGTATAACGTTACAAAAGATTTCTATTTCAAATAAACGCTGTTCTTTTGAACTGTATATTCATCAAAGAATCCTGAAAAAATCTTTTATCAAAAATATTAAGCAGCACAACTGTTTTCAACACTGAATATAATAAAAAAAATTATAATTCTAAGACAATAATTTAGAAAATGAAGTCTTGGTTCGCCTGGTCTGACAATGATTTAACTACAATTCTTTAATTCATGGCTATCTTCAGCATACAAATCATAATCATCTAAATAATGTCAATAAATTAATCAAATCATGACCAAATTTCAGATTTCATGATGCATCGCAACTCAGTTAAATTGGATTATTTTGGTTTGATTTACAGATATTTTCAATAATATGTTGAAAGCAACAATTTAGTAAAGAATTGCAATCCTGAAATTTCTCCATTGTCCGGGTTTGATATAATATTACACAAATGTTAATACACATTCATACACAAAGTTTCACATTCAAAGATTAAAGAACTGTATTTTAGATAAAAAAAATTAATACATCATAAATAGTTTTTTTATAATTACAATCAATCATTAAATTTATCAATGCAAAAATTTTCATTGTCAGATGTGTTTTTTTTTTTTTACACCCTAATGAAAAATGCTCTGCTGTTACCTAATATAGGAGAGAAAGGTCAGGAGGAACAACACACTGGCTAACACATCTGCTCTCCCAACGATCCCAGACACCTGTAACACACAATTATGACACATTTATAACCCATAACTGTTAAAATGGCCAGTCACTATATAGTAACTGGTCACCATTTCATGTTTTTCTTTTTAACTTGACAAATATAGCATAAAATAGTCTTGGAGATATTTAAATGTTACAGTCATTGAGCCTCTCTCCCAAAACATTTTGAGTGCTGACGCCTATTCCTGATGTCATCCTGCATTCTAATAATATTCACTTTCATTGTGACATAAAGGGTGGTGTGCAAGTATGAACTATGTGAGGAAAAGGTGGATACGTGAACGTGTGTGTGTGTGTGTTTTCAATGAAGGAGAGCCACTGCACATTTAATGATTGCTTCTTTGTAAGACAAATGGAGGAGAGCGAAATCAAATGAGGGGAGAGAAAGAGCAGGAAGGAGAAAACGAAAACGTGAGGGGAAGAGGGAGAGAGATTTATTTCCCTGGCGCTGTCGGCTCCGTCCTTTTATCTTCCCATCCCCCTAAAAACGTACATCACCCATAAAGTCCTCCTATCCTCTCCAATCTGTTTTCTTGCACTTTTTCCTGCTTGTTTTTGCCAGAGGCACAAATGCTAAAATGATCCCACAGTTGACACAATCCACATCTGGAGGGTTTCTGAAGCCCATCCCCCAGACGCAGAATTCCATGGAATTATACACACACAGACACACACTTCCAGAAGACACACCCCGGAGCAACACACCATACATGCACCACTGGTGAGGGACACAGAGTGTGTGTGTGTGTGTGTTTTTCACTGCTCTGAGACATCATCTTAAATGTAAACATATAAAGCCCAGCGGCCCTTAATACAGCTCAGCGTCTGTGTGGTATTACAGTCCAGCTGCAGTGTTAATGGGCTGAATACAGATGTAAATGTCGGGCCAGTGGACCTATCAGCAAATCTAGCGCCAGACTTTCACGGTTGTTGCAATAAAGCACTGTTGCAGACATAAAATCACTCACTAAATGTGCCTCCGGGTCATGTCAGAATAATAGTATTTATGAGATAAGCGCACATGAATGCCACCCTAAAGTCGTCTAGCAACTAGGGAATACTGCGGTTATCATTTAGATGATCCTAATATCACATCCTAATAAAATTATTTATATGTGAACTTTGACTTTTTGCACATATCACATAATTACAAATATCTGTGATTGTAACTAGGAACTTCCCAGAAGGACTGTATGTACAATCCAACACAGACACACACGCACACACAACCTGACGATGCAAAATGCTATTACCTGAACAGTTTGTGTAGAGTTTGAATGAGCCTGTAATTTTCCATCATTCCATTAAACTTTTACATTATTTGTCACCTGTCCTCCTACACATTTCCCACTGTTTCAAGCAACAGGCAATTACCAGCACTAATAAACTCTTATCCTGTCTCCTATAATGGAGTATTTCACCCTGGACAGTTGCAGAGAGTACAAACACCCTATACAATAAAATATCATGTTCCTAATCTATTGTGTTTTAAGATGTTCGGTCCATAAAGTAAATTGATGGATCTCTGAGGCCCTTTCAAAGGTGTGGATTCAATCGTGATTACTTCTTTCCCCATGCTAAGACTGGCGATTAGATACGCACATGCACACCACATATCTACGGGTTGATTGTATACCAAGCTGGCGATCTGAAATGCTGCACTTCTCAGAAAGACTCACAGCTATACCTCATTTCAGCCAATTACCTAATTCAACAGGAATTCCTCAAGAACAGCTGCAGTTGGGCCCTGCCCTGCCAACGGAGGGTCCACACACACACACACACGGTATCCGACTGCTGCGAAATCAAATCTACAAACCATTTTTCCACTAAATATAAAACCTAAGAGGAACAGATAGTGTAGAGAAACTTACACAAACACACTTTTATCGCACACGCACAGCTGAAAGCCGAGCAGGCGTTGGACACAAGCCGAAGTTCCTGTGCGATTAAAAAAAAAACAGGCTAAGGTGTGCAAGAACAGTTAAGATCAGGAAAATATGACTCATATGCAGAAACTGTATGAATGGGAGAACAGAATAAGAGCTAATGACAGGACTAAATGTAGCTAATGACAGGACTAAATGCATTTTTTCAATTACAAGATTGTGTGAGGACATGGGCAGTGGGCAGCGGCGGGTGGCTGTGCAGGAGGAAGTGGGACAGATGGTCAGCAGGTTGCAGGCAGGCTTCAGTACAGTCTCCAGGGAGAGACAGAATGCCAGTGAACGGACGCCTTTCATCCTCCATCAGGAGCCTGCTGATGCCTGTCAAGTGATGCTCCTCTCGACTAACAACTAGCCAACGGCCCTGCTGTGAGGACAAACCTTCGGTTGCAAGCTGAGCGATGCACATCTCTAGCATGCGCCGAGGGAGCTGATGTAAACTGATAACCTTATCGGATATCATTTACTATATTGACATCAAATAACCGCTATTCTGTTTCATGAGGCACCATTGAGAATATTTTCAAGGGTGAGGCAAATCTGAGGCAAAAAACCTTTGTTTTTTAATGTGATAGATAGTGGAGAGTGAAAGCAAGAGATGAAGCATCACTAACAGTCAGATGCTTGCAATACGTAAGATTGTTTGATGTTTCCTCTTAAGTCTGCATTTATTTGATCAAAACTATAGAAAAAACATTCAAATAAAACTTCCTTTAAATTGTAATAATATTTCACAATATTTTTACTATGTAAAAAAGAACAGTTTTTATTTTAATATCTAAAAATCGAATTTATTTCTGTGATGGCAATACTGAATTTTCAGCAGCCATTAATCTAGTCTTCATTGTCACATGATACTTTATTCTAATATGCTGATATTTACGTGTATGTGATCCAGAGGTTTAAATTGTGATGAAACTTATTTGAAAACTTGATTTATGTACCGTTAGAAAATGAAGCAAATCTGTTAACTGCATTATCTGATACATTATGCCATGGTGCCCATTCTGGTAATGCGAGTTTGAATACAGCTTGTGACATTTTGCAATCCCATTATCCCCTCTTAGTCCATCATTTCTAAATTCTCATCTCTTGCTGTCCCTACCCTGAAAGTGGCAATAAATAAAAGAAAAAGAAAACTATGATAATTCCACACACACAGAGAGTTGAGTAAAGGACCTCTTCTTTGTCTCTCTTTTATTTATCCAGAGACTAATTATATTTCTGCTTGATCAATCAAAACTCTGAGGACAGCACCTCCTCCAGCGGCCTGTGTGTGTAGGTGTGTGAATGTGAGTCTCATTAATGCTGGTGGGATGCAGCGGTTGATGTATGGTGTTTACACAGAGCTGATGATCGAAGTCTGGCGTGGTGGTATGGACTCACTCCAAACAACCCAGCAAACGCTCTACTGTTAACAAACTCTGCAGCTCTGAAAGAGACCGCATGCTGCTGTAAAACTCAAACACATCTCTATAAAGCCCAAAGAATCACCCTCAACTTTCACAAAACATTAAACATAGAATTCCTGAATATTAAAATTAACTACTTAAACATATTAAATTTTATATATATTTATATAATTTATTATTATTTCATATATTTGAATATATGAAATAAATAATATGTAAAGTATACACACACATATGGTTTATATGTTATATACATATAAAAAATTATTTATAGCCTTTTTATCAATAGATAGAGAGATAGATATGCAAGAAATAATATTTAGATTTTTAATTGAATTTTTATGTTTGTTTTTAAATGTTAACTATTAATTTTTCTTCAAAATAAAATATTTTTTCTTTCACCTAAAATATATTTAATGTTCAGAAAATGCATTAAAATAATTTTGACCACAAATGAAAAATCTTTTACATTTGTGTGTATTAACATATAAATTGCACATAATATAATAATCTAATCTATAATATACAAATATTATACACAAATAGATCGACAGATATTTTTATTTTATTGTTTTTAAATGGTAAGTTTTTTTCTTCACAAATGTTTTTCACGTTAATAAATTTAATAAATATTTAATAGATAATAAAAATATGCATATCATATTTATACATGAAAAATGTTATGAAAATATTAAATATTATTTATAGCTTTTTTCTTCACAATAAATGCTTTAAAATAATGTATTCAAATATTTTTGCCCAAATATGAAAATTCCCTCATAATTTATCAATGAACTGGTTAACATGTTATTTAAAAAAAAAATACTGTTATTTTTGTTATTAGCATTGCACAGCCCTTGCCATATAACAACATACACGGACTCAGAATAGATTACAGTCGAAATACGTAGAAATGCAGCATGTTGTGCATGTTCACTCACAGCTTCGGTGTGAATGGGGTGAACCGAGAAAAGCAGTGCGGTGAGGAAAGAGAAGTTGCTGTCTTCAAACACACACTGTTCGCAGGTGTGCATGAGCAGCGCCGTCACCATGCAGTGCAGAAACACATTCACCAGGTGGAAGTAGAATGGAGTCATGCCGCCCAGCAAAATGTTTAACCTGCAGGAGAGTGAAAAAGAGAGAAAGAGTCTCATTAAAAAGATATGAGCATGTCCAACACCATGAAGTGACAAGCAGCAACAAAATCTCTTGCATGTGTATATATATAAATGTATATGTATATAATTTTGCTGGCTTCTACTTCTGCAGAGTTTTGAGTTATATGAGAGATAATTGTATATTCATCATTAGATATGTTCTGATTGATTATGATTGTGTTCAGTCATGCAGCATGTTCGTTTTTACTATGGACAGACAAATTACTTTAGAGAGGAAAGTTGCAGTTTCATGGTAAAACGTTGATTTCAGGTCTGTCTCAGCATGCAAAACAAAAAGACCTGACTGTGGAGAAACCTCTGATGTTCAGTAAACACTTTTGCTTGACCTTGCAGTGTAGTAGCACAGGAAGCCCTTAAAGAAAACGAGAGCGAGAGACCGAAAGAGATGAGAGAAGGGAACAATTAGCCCAAAGCAATGCAACATTAATGAGGTTCCATGGTCACCTTGACTTGCAGGAGAGATTGCATTAAAATTTAGAGCACCAGAGGCAGAACATGGCATGGATTATGATGAACATGAACTCATTTCACAATACATTGAGATATATCATCACCTCATCATCAGGTTTTTAATGATTGTAGGGGGATCATGTATAAGATAATTTTCTATCTATCTATCTATCTATCTATCTATCTATCTATCTATCTATCTATCTATCTATCTATCTATCTATCTATCTATCTATCTATCTATCATTTGTATTTTATAATATTTATATATAAAATAATATTTGTGTTTTATTTAATGGATATATGCAAGAAATAATCTTTTTTTTCTTTCTAGTTTATACATTTCATATATTTAGATTAACTATCTTTTAATTACGTTTTTCTTCACATAACAAATTATATTCTGAAACTGAATTAAAATAATTTCACCCCAATGAAAATTTGCTCATTATTTATTCTCCCTCATGACACTCAAACCCCTTATGCTGTTACTTTATTTTCTTTCTTTCTTTTTTCTTGTTCATTCCCCTAAACCTAAGTATAAACTACATTAATATTGATGGCACTTGCTACCATCCAATTACCATCAAAATTTAATCATGAGAAGAGGCTTAGCTTGTTTTACTCTAATTAAAGACTATTTTGGAGGGACTTTTGAGTGGCTCCCTATTAGGATTGTGAAAAGCACAAGATTTGGTCAGGATAAATGCCAGATCACAGTACTTTCAGACCTACTTGGACAGCGTACTTTGTTATGCAAGCATAAAAAGCTGTCCATGAAGGTTCTACATGAGTCACTGAATACACCTGCCACTTAATATTTAGCTCCAAGCTTGATGTTCAGCGCTCAGGGTCAAGAACAAGCCGGAGAATGAGAGGAGATGGAATGAGAGCAAAAAGGGTGACAGTTAATGAAATGATGGAGGGAAAACGATAATGACTGTGAAACAGTTTGTACATCTGCAGGCAATAACAAGCCTGTGTTTGTTTAACTGCCACTGATTAATGTGACATTAAGACGGGAGTGTGTGCATTACAGTCTCTACAGGAGAAGAACATGTCTTCAGGCCTCATCAAAGCTGGAAATAAAAATCTAGCTATCTATACTGAGCGTGCAGTCTTTAGTTTCCATCAGACAGCATCATTAGGCCATTCTGCAATCACAGAGCCATGAAAAACTCTTGGTCACCGCTAACATCACATAATTGCGATGCTCTCAGTGAGCAGAAAAGCGAGTCCAATTGTTTGAGGAACTATATAAAAGGAATGGTTCACCTCAAAGTGGAAATTATTTACTCACACTTCATGTCATTCTGCAACAAGGAACACTACAAATAACAGGGGCTGTGAAGCTCAAACAACTCCCAAAAAGCATCATAAAAGTGGTCCATACGATTGTAGCATTCCAGGTGTTCTAAAGGCATATGATAATAGGGTTTTTCTGCAGGCTCAGTCAAGCCAGTACCTACAGTTTTTACCCTTTTGCCGCAAAAAAGAACAAGAAATCATTTTTTAATTTATTTGTTTTTATAAAAAAAAATATTACTATTTTTAAAACATTTGTCTGTATAGTTTATTTTAAATTATATTTTTTTTCAACATTTCCAATAGGCCCATCACAAAAAAATCACTGTTTTTCAGCAATATAATTGCTAAGAAGAAATATATATAGAGATTTACAAATAAATTCTATTCATTATAAATACCACACTTCCGCTCAAAAGTTTGGGATCAGTAAGTTTTTTAATGTTTTTTTTTTAGAAGTTTCTTCTGCTCATTAAGGCTGTATCGATTTAATTAAAATTACAGAAAGAAAATTATTTTGTGAAATATTATTGCAATTTAAAATAACATGATAATAGAATGATTTATGAAGGATCATGTGACACTGAAGACTGGAGTAATGATGCTGAAAATTCAGCACTGCATCACAGAAATAAATAATATTTTAAAGTATATTAGAATAGAAAACCAATATTAGAAATTGCAATAAGATTTCACAATATTACTGATCCCAACTTTTGAGTGGCAGTGTATATACACACACACACACATTATGGTAATATTAATATTACCATAATATATGTGCGTGTGTGTATTTTTCTTCACAAAAATGTTCCAGCTCAATAGTTTCAGTGTGCAGAATGTAAAAATAGATGTAAAGGTCAACAAATGTAAGAATTTGAAGTGATTCCTTTATGGTTTAGCCGTTGGTAGCACTGTGAGAGGAACACACTAAACTTAAATTGTAAATTACTGATAATGTTAACATCTGGATGAGCTATTTTATTCTAGATTTTTTATTTTGATTTTTTGTCTGCCTTTTTAAAGTTTAGAAGCCATGGTCACTATAAACTCTTGCTCTGTACCAATTCTCCAAAACCATCTACTTGAATGCTCCAGGGAGGAAATAACAGCATATGGGTTTGGAGCGACATGATGGTGAGTAAATAATGACAGAATTTTCAATTTTGTGTCAACTAATCCTTTAAATTTGGAGGCAGCTCTAGCGTTGTGTTAAAGGCTCTGCTCTAAGCTCAAACGATCCGTGCACGCCTGAGAAAGACAGCTGAAGTTTTTCAAGAGTCTGTGTCAAGTCGGCATCAAAGAGCAGATAAAAGACATGAGGATCAAGCTGAGATACAAGAGTGACTGCCTGCAAGCTCACAGCTCTCTCACACACAGACACACACACACACGCCTGTGGGCTCAAGGGTATTCGTTTTATCTCTTTACTCACATACACACACACACTGGGGAATGAGCAGCACACATTCGCTCTCTCAAGACATACACGGCACAACTGATACGCTTCAAGACTGACGAACAGCAAAACCTTGCTCAAAACCTCTCCTCTAAGTATTAAACTTTAGCACATAACGGCTGTCAGGGTAGGAATAAGTAGGAACCTTTTCCCAGGCCATATAATAATGTGAGCCAAAAATAATATTTTATGTTGTTTAAATATGAAAATTTTTATATAACATCTTTAAATAATTAAATATATTTTTTAAATTATTTTTTTCTTCTTCCATGTAACTTGCAAAGCCAACATTTTCACTGCCACTGCCACCAAAGAATAAGGTTCTTTCAAATTATTTTTTAGCAATGATAATTTATATTTGCCAGAAATTATATTTATGTTGTTTAAAGGTATAATATTTTTATTACATTAAAACTTTTAAATTATTCTAATTATTCTACTTCCCAAGCCAACACGTTCACTGCGACAAAAGAATTTGAGCACACTTTTAATTTTATATATATATATATATATATATATATATATATATATATATATACGTATATATATATATATATATATATATATATATATATATATATATATATATATATATATATATATATATATATATATATATATATATATATAATACACACACACGCATGCACACACACACACACACACGCATGCACACACACACACGTTGGTTTTTGTGGTTTATGGGGACTCTCCATAGGCGTAATGGTTTTTATACTGAACAAACTGTGTGTACTATTGCCCTACACCAACCCTACACCTAAACTTAGCCCTCACAGGAGACTTTGTGCATTTTTAGATTTTCAAAAAAACACCATTTAGTATGTTTTTTAAGCCTTTTGAATTACGGGGACATAGGCAGTGTCCTCATAAACCACCTTCATATTGTAATACCTCTGTCATACCCATGTCATTATACAAATGTGTGTCCTCATAAACCACATAAACACACACACACACACCCCTCCAAAGGTATTGGAACAGTAAGGCCAATTCCTTTATTTTTGCTGTAGACTGAAAACATTTGGGTTTGAAGTCAAAAGATGAATATCAGACAAGAGATTTACATGCCGGCTTTTATTTCCAGGTATTTACATCTGGAGCTGACACACAACTTAGAACATATCCCCTTTTGTTTGAACCCACCCATTTTTCATGTGAGCAAAACTATTGGAACAGATAGAATTAACAGATTAAAGTGAAAAAAGACTTAATATTTAGTTGCAAACCCTTTGATTTCAATAACTGCATCAAGCCTGTGACCCATTGACATCATCAAACTTTTGCATTCTTCTTTTGTGATGCTTTTCCAGGCTTTCAGCGCAGCCTCTTTCAATTGTTGTTTGTTTTGGGGGGTTACCCCCTTCAGTCTCCTCTTTAGCAGGTAAAAGGCATGCTCTATAGGGTTTAAGTCTGGAAATTGACTTGGCCAGTCTAAAACCTTCCACTTCTTGCCCCGATGAACTCCTTTGTTGATTTGTGAGTGTGTTTTGGGTCATTATCTTGCTGCATGATGAAGGATCTCCCAATAAGTTTGGTTGCATCTTTCTTTTCTGCAGACAAAATGTTTCTGTAGACTTCGGAGTTCATTTTGCTGCTGCCGTCATGTTACATCATCAATGAAGATTAATGAGTCCATCCCAGAACAAGCCATGCAAGCCCAAGCCATGAGATTACCTCCACTGTGTTTCACAGATGAGCTTGTATGTTTGAGATCATGAGCAGATCCTTTCTTTCTCCAAACTTTAGCCTTTCCGTCACTTTGGTAAAGGTTAATCTTTGTCTCATCAGTCCATAAAACTTTGTCCCAGAATTTTTGAGGCTAATCTCTGTACTTTTTGGCAAATTCCAGCCTGGCCTTCCTATTCTTCTCGCTAATGAGTGGTTTGCATCTTCTGGTGTAGCCTCTGTACTTGTGATCATGAAGTCTTCTGCGAACAGTAGATTGTGATACCTTCACTCCTGCCCTCTGGAGGTTGTTGCTGATCTCACTTGGTCTACCTGTTCGATGTCTGTTACTTAGTACACCAGTGGCTTCTTTCTTCTTCAGGACATTCCAAATGGTTGAAATGGCTTTGGCCAATGTGTGTACAATGGCTCTGATTGATTTTCCTTCTCTCAGCTTCACAATTGCTTGTTTTTCACCCATAGACAGCTCTCTGGTTTTCATGTTGGTTACACCTCTTAACTATAAATGCAGTTTGAACAGGCAAAACCCAAATCTGAAATTGAGCGTAGACATTCAGTGCTAATTATTGTTAGAATAATCATTGTGATAGGACACACTGGGCAACAAAATACACCTGTCAGTCACGTTCCAATACTTTTGCTCATGAAAAATGGGTGGGTTCAAACAAAAGGGGATATGTTCTAAGTTGTGTGTCAGCTCCAGATGTAAATACCTGGAAATAAAAGCCGGCATGTAAATCTCTTGTCTCATATTCATCTTTTGACGTCAAACCCAAATGTTTTCAGTCTACAGCAAAAATAAAGGAATTGGCCTTACTGTTCCAATGCTTTTGGAGGGGAGTGTATATATACACACACGTGTGTGTGTGTGTGTGTATATATGTATATATATATATGTGTGTATATACGAATATAAATTTAGACATCTAAATACAATAAAATATTTTCAAAATATATACTGTTCGTGTGTGTATTTATATATACATAATAAATATACACAGAACACACACATATATCATTTGACACCATTAATATATTTACCAAATAAAAAGAACAGCACTTTTAGAGTCCATCCCACTCATTGATGTGATCATAAGTATTGGGACAGTTGAACATAAGGCAGATATAAAAGATTAAAAGCTATTATTTAGTTGCAGATCCCTTGCGCACAACAATCACAGCAGTGAGTCTGTGACCCATAGACATCACCAGACTCTTGGTCTCATCCTTTGAAAGACTTTTCCCAGCCTTTAATGCAGCCAATTCCAATTGTTGCTTGTTTTGGGGAGTTTCTGCCTTTACTCTCCTCTCCAGCTGGTCAAATTCATTTAAATCTGGAGGTTGACTTGTGCAATCTAAGACTTTCCATTTCTTTGCCCTTGACTGAACTGGCAGGGTGTTTTGGGTCATTGTCCTGATGCAATATGAAGCACTTATGACTTCCTCTTTTCTTTTAGCATCCAAATCACTTGCTTTTCTCTCAAAGTCAGCTCCCTCATCTTTGAGTGCTGAAGCAAGACTGTGCAAAAGTTATTACCTACACATTTACAAAAAGAAAGATTTGTATGCCTATTTTTAAGGACCTAGGCAGTGATTTATAGAGAGCAGGAAGTGCTCCAAAAATAAAGGAGCTAAAATATGAGGCGCAGAGTAGGCTGTTAATTGCCTTGCTATAAATACACAACGCCTCCTTTCAGAATATAAGGAACAAAGTCCTCCTCCGTTGTGTTTGCGCTGCTGTGCTGTGGATGCTGCAGAGCTGTCAGATTCCCGCGCCATATGGACCATGACGTCATCCACGCGAAAGGAACGCCCAGCGTTCTGAATCCGGAGTCAAGAACACTCACGCGCTTATCTCGGACTGTCTGTCTGTAACTCCTACACATTGTGATAGTCCGTTTCATTTCACCTTTACAAGCACTTTTTTGTAATGACCGCTGTGGTGGTGCACTTAGTTTGGGAGAAAAGCAATAGCTCTCTATATAAACTGCGCAACAAGTGTTTAATCCCAAAGAGTGGACCTGAACGCGGAGCTGTCGTATTTAAACGTGCATTCATGCACAACATGCTTCTGTTTTCCGATTTAAATTTTTTTTGTCAGACTGACGTCGCGTCACGAGCGTTGCGTTTTTAGGGCGGTGGGTCAAGTTCAGTTTAAATGCTTTGCGCTTCTTCATGAAGTTTCTAAATACAATAATTATTTTAAAATAATATACCACAATATTTATATATGTTAAGCACAATTACTCCGCATAATTAATAAACCGCATGCATCTTTTTTTTTTAGTTAAATTAAGTTTTATCGCTAGTGGAAAACCATAAATATGCTCAACTGGTTAGAAAGCTGCAAACCATATATATATATAATATATAATTAATTGTTGTAGAAAGGAATAATAACCTTTACTTTTACTTTCATTTAATTTAAAAATGCTTTAAAATTTTACATGTTAATCACTTACTGAGCCTCATTAATATATGTGCCAAATATGGTATTGTGACATGTTTTATGCACAACTATCATCTTCCAGAGAATTAAACTGCTCTGGTCACGTGACTCCAGCCATGTAAAATGTTCTCATGAAAGTTACGACAATTCCCAACTTTGCGTAAAACGCGTCAAACAACTCTTTTTATACCTGTCAAACTCACAAGTGAATATCGGAAAACTGAAAAGTGCGCTTAAAAGCAACTTCAGCTCACATCTTCGCAGGAGCTGATGGACTTACTTGAAAGTGAGGATGCAGAGAGGACGGTATGATTTGTGGCTGGTGTTATCAGCCATCCGTTTGCCCCAAAAGTCATTGGTAAAGATGCTCCGGAGGCTGGAGCCCGGTCTGACATCTGGATTGTTGGTGATGGCCCATATATCATCATGCACAAACTCCCCCCAGAGAGAGTTACTGTAGCAGAGCGCGCACACCGCCACCAGCGCGGCGTACCGGACTCTCACCGCCGGCCTCGGTAGCGCCGACAGCCGTCGCTGCACCGGGAGAGGAGCGGCTTTGGTCCCTCGGCTGTTCGCTGTCATGTCGGTCCCCGTCTCGCATGCTGGTCGTGGGAGTCAAAAAGAGGAGAGTCGTCCCGTTCCATAGCCCGTGTGCTGCACCGAAGCCCGGACAGCGGATCAGCTCTGAATGCGTAATATTAGCGAGTGTGAATGTGTATAAGGTGTTGAAATCTATGTAACCCGCCTACCGGCGCATGCGCAGAAGAGAGAGAGAGAGAGAGAGAGAGAGAGAGAAAGAGATTGAGAAACAGAGACTAATGTAAATGAGAGAGAGCGAGAGAAACAGAGAGCGATGCAAATTAGAAAGAATGAGCACGTAAGGAAAATAAAATAAAAAATAGATGGAAAGAGACAAATGGAAACAAAAGAGAGATAGAGAATAAAATATGGACAAATATTACAGTTTATTATAATTTACCCATTTAATAGCCCACATCTTTTACATTTATCTAATTTTTGCATTATTTACTTTTAAACATTCATTAACTTTTCATGATTTTTTTGTGTGTGGTTATCATATGAAAGCTTGTTTCTGCTACAGGATTTAAAAAATAAAATAAAAAGGTAATTGTGACTTTTTAAATCTCACAATACTGAGTCTCAATGAATCTCTAAATTTGTCAAAATGTCTTTTTTCTTACAATTATGAGGAAAAAGTCAGAACGGAAAGATATAAACTTAATATTGTGCGGGGGGGGGGGGGGGGGGGGGCAGAATTGTGAGATTAAAAAGTCACAATTACCTTTTTAATTATTATTATTTTTTTACCCTGTAGCCGAAACAAGCTTTCATATGCTATTCACATGAAAAAAATCTGAAAAGTTGTAGGCCAACTTACTATTTTTTTTTTATATTTATTGTGCATTCCATGGCAGGGGAAAAAAAACAATTGCAAGATGTAAACTTTTTTCACTGGGAGATTAAAAGTCACAAATACTTTTAATTTTTTTTTTCCATGACAGAAACAAGTTTCCGTAGATTAGAGCTGAGAATAAAACCTGCAAAACATGTTTTATAGTCATGTAATTTATTAGAATAAGAAGTTTACTTTATGCAAAGGAATATTAGTTGGTGCTAAATGTTCAGATAATGTGCTTTGATATTAATGGGTCTATTATGAAGAATCGGTTGCAATTTCTTATGGTTATAGTTATAGCAGTATATTTCAGCAGAAACTATGGCTACCAAGGTGAAATTTTGGAGGAGAGAATGAGAACACAAGAGAGAAAGACAAATGCAAATTATGGAGCAAATGAGAGAGAGAGCGAGCGCAGACAGGAAATCAGTAAAGAGCTGTCGGATATTTCACACAGTGATTGTCTTGACCATGACCTGTGCTTCCACGCAGAACCAGTCATAAGCAAATTGCTCTAGCTTTGGACTTGCTAATGGAACATGAAGACGGGGATAATGAATCATGATGATAAACGCACTTTTAAAGATTCAATGACGGGTTAACATCTGGCTAAACGTGATTTTATGCAAGGAATGTTAAAATTACCCTTCTGGGGGGCTGTTTAAATACATCTGGTGGCTCCCTACGGTCAAATTGCTCTTGCAACCAGATTGAACCGTGAAACTGACTGCTGATGGTGCTTTTTTTGCATTGTGAAGTCATTTTCATGACAATTAAGCACATTTAAACACCCTCCACTAACTGCCAGTAGCAGAAGCAACAAAGAAAAAAATTATTATATTTATTAAATTTTGCATAAATGTAAAAGTGCATAATTTGTAATCATAAATCATGATAAAATCTGAAGTACTGAATATAAAATATGTATATGTACATTTATGGAATAAATTTATTGGAACGAAAAAATTTAAATTAAAATAATTTGTAGCAAATATAAAAATATGACATTTATATATATAATAAAATGCACTTATATATATATATATATATATATATAAATAAGAAAATTCACAATGTGCAAAATGTGCTTAATTGTTGGAAAATTGTATTAAAAGAAAATCATAAATGGTTCTAGAATATAAATAAAATGTACAATATAATTTCTTCAAGTTCTTTTTTGATTTTGGGGTGAAATATGATCCGGCTAAATTTGCTAAATAAAATGATTCAGAAAATATACACAAATCAGTGATTACATGACTGCATAACCATTAAAAAAATGCAAATGAATAGTGTTATATTAACTACTAGTTATATTAACTAGTTAATTCTGAAAACTGACTGTTACAAAAACAAACTCTGAAACATACAAACATGACAGCTAAAAACATCGTCCTTCTGACATCTAGCCAGTGCACATGATCTGTTCGGGCAGAAAAATGCCTGCGTATCTCTGAAGGCACTGACCAACATGACAAATCTCTCCATCCGTGTGTCAGACTGAAGCAGTGTCCGTCTGTCTCTCTCTCTGGCTTGTCTTGACATGTCTCACCTCACTGACTTGGTCGAGTTTCTTACTGACTCATGCAAATGGAGGAGAGACTGAGAGAAACAGAATACAAAACATTCAATTACTTTTACACACACACCCGTCTGCACACATGCGCAAACACCCATAATTCTGTACAGAGGCGCAGAGACAGACACACACACACACACAGCTTCAGGTAAGGGGTGACCCAGAGTAACCTCTTCGACCTCACTGGGGCCTTTCTGACCAGTTTTGACGATGTCTCAGTGTTCCTATAAAGAGTCATGGATCTGAAGAGCTTGTTTTGGGTCCTGGGTCAAAGATCCCATCCATCCTGACCGAGATGTCTCTAGTCTCCGGAGTTTAAGCTGTTTTCGGTGTCAGAACTCTGTACAGATCCAAATCCAAAGTGTCAGGTATCTCCAACCTGCAACTGGAACATCTCTGCAGAGAGATGATGAAACAATCTAGCATTATTTCAAGTGTTTGAAGTAACAACAGCAGTCATCAGACAGATAAATAATGTAATGCGAATGTTAAATGTGCTAGAGTCATGACAAATGCTTGGAAATAAGATGTGTCGCTGAGTACTATGCTAATGTTGCCGTTTTTGATTTCAAACACATCACTGTATCAGTTAATGTCCCGGCCATTCGAGAGCTCAAAATCATATATAGAGGCAGAACTTTTAGGCGAGACTGAAATAGATATTTTCCTAATGCAATAGTTGTTTTAATAGCGTGTGTGATATTGTCACAATAAAATATTTCAAGAAGAATCCTTAAAAATGTATCATAGTTTGCACAAAAATATTAAGCAGCACAACTGTTTTCAGCATTGGTAATAATAACAAATGTTTCTATTCTATCAGCATATTAGAATGATTTCTGAAGGATCATGTGACACTGAAGACTGGTGTAATGATGCTGAAAATTCAGCTTTGCATCACAGGAATAAATAGCATTTTAAAATAGAACACAGTTAGTTTAAATTGTAATAATATATCACAATATTACTGTTTTTACTGTATTTTTGATCAAATAAATGCAGCCTTGTGGAGCATAAGAGACTTCCTACAGAAACATTATTACATCTTAACTGTCCCTAAACTTTAAACAGTACAGTATTTGTAGAGGATAACCATGCCAGGGAAAGCAATGCTTTCTGTGGAGTCTTAAAGCAGTTAACGCTGATGTGCTGCTTCTAGCTGTTGTGAACCACCGATCCACATCTTTGAAAAGGTCACACTTACCACAGTCCCTTGACTCCTGCGCTCCTCCTCTGCTGGGCAAGGTTATAGATCTCCTGCAGTTGTTTCCTCTGGTCTTCACTTAGAGGAGATGTGAGGGACTGATACCAGCCTGCATCTGAACTCTGAACACCTGCAACAGGAAACATTTCCAATTACTGGTGCTGCACAATTGTTGAACATCAATTTATGTTCTTTTTGCAAAGAAAAAAAGATGCATGCAATTTTGTTGAATTTTGAAGTTAATGATTTTATTTATTTATTCACTTTTGAATGCCATGCCAGCATCAAGGCTATTTTCATGGCGATCTCTGAATAAATTATACAAGGTATAATTTTATATTTTTTAGGTACAAATTTAGCAAGTTAATTAAGAAACAACACAGAATATTATTAATTTAAATGTATTTATTTTTTGCCACAAATAAGACCATTTCAAATGAACTAAGTAAAAAAGATTATTAAAAATTGTGGAAAATTTAATGAAATGATGAGGAAAAAAATAAAATGAATATTTATCCCACAGATAGATACAAATGTTGAGTCTTAAAATCAATATTGATATTGAGCAAAGGGGAAAAAAATTGCAGTGAACTTATTTGACATTTGGGCAGTTGACGTGCCCTACAGTGTGAAATGCAATACATGATTTTTAATTATTAAATAAATATTCATGAATGCAATATTCTACAACCAATTTAATTCCGAAACTACATTAAAAATTTAGGAATTTTAAAAATTAATATACTAGACTATATGACTGCTTCAAATGAACTAGTGTAGACCAAAAAAGATTGAAAATGGTAAAAAAAAAAAGTATATGGACATATTATGCATGGACTACCTATTTATTTAATATTCTATCTATATGAAGCCAGATTTTGGACAAACGAGATGTGGGTGGGGCTGCTCTTTGCAAATATGGCATAGTGTGACATATATTATTTATATATATAATTAATGTATTATGTAAATGTACATATGTGGTATTTTATGGAGTAAAAAATTTACATACGGAGCAGGGAGGCGGTGAAGAACTGATATTCATCCTCTCCGTTGTCATAGTCCAGCGGTGTACTGTACTCCTCTAATGGGGTCCCCTCCAGACCTTCATCATCCCAGTATTCATCATCATCCTCATCATCTTCATCTTCATTGTCATTCCCAGAGGGAACGCCGCACGACTGCAGGGCCACCCCTTTCTGTCCGACCTCATCCTCATCGCTAGGAATCTCCTCTGGAAAACAGACATGATCAATTTCCAAACTCAGAGTAGTAAATTTCCAGAGTAGTGAAGAGGAGGGGCTTGGTGATGTAGTCTGGGGCTTGTTGAAGTGAAGGTCACGTCTAAAAATAGACATTTCCAGTGTTTGAATCTCACACTACCGGTCCCAATATAAAAAAAGCCTTTGGACAATGATCTAAAAGAAACGTTTTGGAATTGATATATTTTTGGTTTACAATAAAACAATAGCTACATACAAATTTGCATATTTTTCGTAGTATAAAGTACACCAAATTGCGATTATTAGTGTGTCACAAATCAAAGTAAACACTGGAAGAAACAATGGTGGTAAAGAAAGATTATTTGAAGAATGTTGGTAACCAAAGATCTGACGGTAGCCATCGACTTCCATAGTACTCCATACTATCCAAGTCAATGGCTACCGTCAACTGCTTGGTTTCCAACATTCTTCAGAATATCTTCTTTTGTGTTAATCAGTATTTTTTGTATACTATGGAAGACAATGGGGACCAGAAACTGTTTGGTTACCAACATTCTTCAAAACGCCTTCTTGTACAGCAGAATAAAGAAATTCATTCAGGTTTGGAACAACTTGGGAGCGAGTAAATGATGACAATTTTTGGGTGAACTATCCGTTTAAGGCTTGTTTTCAGAGAATACATCTTAAATAAAGCTTATATTTGCCTTATTTATGCATAAAACTCTCACTAAATTTGAAAAGACTTATGCTTAAATGCAATACTGCATACTTGTCTCTCTAAAACAAGCCCAAACATTAAGGGCATATATAAAAATATGCAATCCGGCATGCAACTGATGTTTGTGTCTCACAGAAACCAGCATCATAGTATCAATAAATCCATAACTCCACCAGTATGATGCTGTCAGAAATCAGGTCAGGGGTGTAGGGTCGTGAAGATCTATTTAATTCGTTTGAGTCAAGTGCTTGAAGCCCTAAGGTTCAGAATCATGTTAAAATAACATGCACAAGTCGTTCCTTCATTTCCCATGTCTCCGGGGCCCTGTTAGAAGGATAGAATCAGTTCTCAGTCGTCCGTAAACCCTGATGACTAAAGACCAACCTGAAGCTATATATGCCAGAAATAGTACTTCCTGTGCAGGGATTAAGTTTACCTGAGGTGAAGTGAGATAAGGACTTGATGAAACTGTGAGATTAATATAACCGTACAGACCACCAAAAGCAACAACAAAAACTGGACTCAATAGGTCACTAAATACATAATTATGTTCTATTTGCTGTGTTCTTCTGTTAAAGCAGCTATTTTTTACATAATTAAGCATTTTTTGTTTCCTTAAAAGTCATTTGTTGCACAAACATCTTGACGAAAGACCATTTCCACTCTCCTGTGACCCTTGTTGAGGACTTGCTATGGTACCTCTAGGGGTTCTATATGTAAATGAGGTCATTTACATATAGAAGTCTTAAAGGTACAGACAGTAAACACTTTGCAAGTGAAATGCTTAAGAATGTCTCAGTCACACACAATCTCACCGTTCTCTTCCTCCTCTGTGCCTTGAGCTCTGGCGAGCTGCTCCGGTTTGTTGAGCACTCGGGAGGCGTAGATGTGCTTTAAACCCAGGAAAAGGAGGAGGATGGAGGGAACGATCTGACCTGCAACTTCTTCAAGGACCGCAGGGCGGCTGGGGAGCTCCATCAAAACACTCAACCCAATGATGCACATCTTACGATCGTGTAGTCTGTGGTAGACAACAATAAGCAACAAAATTAAATTAAATACGTAGTTTGATCAAATACAATTTGATAAATATAGTTCATTTAAATGATTCTGGAAATACTCCACATATTGAGTGCTAACGTGTTTATAATTCATACTAAAAATATGGCAGTTATTATTTAAAACTATATGTGACCCCGGACCACAAAACCAGTTTTAAGTGTAATTTAATTCAAAATTGAGATTTATACATCATCTGAAAGCTTTCCATTGATGTATGGTTTGTTAGGATCAGACAATATTTGGCCGAGATACAACTATTTGAAAATCTGGAATCTGAGGGTGCAAGAAAATCAAAATATTGTCCAAATGAAGTACTTAGCAATGCATATTACTGAAGTTTTGATATATTTACGGTAAGAAATTTCCAAAATATCTTCATGGAACATGATCTTTACTTAATATCCTAATGATTTTTGGCATAAAAGAAAAATGGATCATTTTGACCCATACCATGTATTTTTGGCTGTTGCTACAAATATACCCCAGCGACTTAAGACTGGTTTTGTGCTCCAGGGTCACATATATCCAGTAGTTATATCATTCTATTTTCTGAAATTCAAAATTCCAATTCAGTTTACTACCACAATTCAAATTCCGGAATTTAACAGAAATTTAAAACCATTCCAAAATCAGTTTTAAACTGTGTACATCCCTCAGGAACAGATGCGATATCAGCATAAATACAGATAAATGTGTTTAATTTAAATCAATCTCCGTTAATAAAGTGCATGTGACCTTCTGAACCAAGCTTAAGGCATTTCCTGTGCAAACAGCCTTACCCTAAGAAGAACTCCGTGTCGTTCATCCATTGGTTGATGAACTGCGCTGTGATTGGCTCTGGGCTGTGTGGGAAGCGAATGTTCTCCAGTGTGTGTATCAGAAGGGTGGGACTGTAGTACAGAGCTGCGATTACCACCTGTAGACACATGGTGCGGAGCTCGTTGGACTTCACACCTCGTGTTAACCGCTCCAACACGGCCTCCACGAACAGAGGGATACACTAACAAACACACAAAGGCACCAGATTTGATGTTACATTAATGTGCACTTTTGAAATTGCTCATTAAACCAGCAATACACACCATTAATCAAACAGCTGTCACTTTAAAAGCATACTGATCACAGCTATTATCGTTTCTTTAAACTAAAACCATTTAAAACATATTTGGTTATTGAAAATAAAACTGGAAAAACACATTTATAAAATAGTTTAAGCACTAAAATGTCTAACTATAAATAAATAAATATATAAATAAACCAAAACTGAACGTGAACTGAAACATTATAAAAAACAATATAATTTATTATTCCCTTTTTAAAAAAAAGAAAAGAAAAAAAGGACACAAACTAATCAAAGCCCTACTAAAAATGACAAAAATAAAACAAATTTATATGAAAAACTTAAATTAAACTAAAAATTATAAATGTTGCCATGGCAACAAACTGAAATACATTTGAACCACTATAATTACCAACTATGAATAAATAAATAAATAAATGAATCAATTAATCAATCAATCAATCAATAACTAAACTAAACTGAACTGTTCTAAAGCTAAAAAAAAAAAATTTAAAAAGTATTTTTAATGAACTTTTTTAAAACGACAAAAAAAAATACAAATAAAAAATAAAAACATTACAAATAAATAAATATATATTAAACATAATACATATTAAAATATACATTAAACTGATAAATAAATAATTTAAACTGAATTTTTTTTTTTCGACATGTTAACTAGGCAACGAACTGAAATGAACTAAAGTTTCACTAAAAATATAAATAAATAAATTAAAAAAAGCTAAAATGGTGTCGGCGCCAATAGCCTTGCGGTTAGTGGACGTGCGCTCATGGCGACCCGTGTTCGAATCACGGCTCGTGGTCCTTTGCCGATCCCGTTTCCCTCTCTCTTCACCTAAAGCTTTCTTGTCTACTCGACACTGTCCTGTCCAATTAAAGGCATAAAAAGCCCATAAATAAATCTTTAAAAAAAAAAAACTAAAATAGTATATAAAAAAAATTAAAATAAAATAAAATAACACTGGTCCTAACACACAAAATTAACATATGACAAAACACCTAAATTAGCATATACATATCAACCCCCACACACAGCTCACCTGGTCAATGCCACGTCCACGACACTGTAATATAATGACCTCTAGAAGTTTGGCAGCATGGCATTCTGGGTCTTCTCCAGCATCACTAGTTAGGACCTGGGGGATGAGAGGTCAAAGTTCAAATGTCAAATGCATATGGAAGAATGACATAAAATACACTTTAAATGGAATAATTTAATAGAGGACATGCGTATAAAGACCTTTTTGCACATGGTGTAAATGACCTCCAGGTATTTGGGGTCTGACAGCAGCATATTTGTGTCCACAGTAACATAATTGTGCAAGAGGGGCATCATATCTGCATCAACAAGGTAATAAATCACATCATTAACCAAGTACTCAATATCGCCACGATCATTTTCAACTGACTCCCGTAAATACGCACATCCATCAACTTAATGACTCTTTCAACCTAGTTCAATCATAAAATGATTTATAGTTTAAGGTGGAGCGGAGAAATCAAGTCTGAGCTTGTCTCTCGGCTGCGTTTTACAACACAGGTGAAGTATCTGAGCTAAATGCACGTCTGAGACCTGTGAAGTAGTCAAAGCAGTCGTGCTGGAAGACGTCGTAGAGGACCCCCAACAGCTGCCACATCTGAGGGGAGATGGAATAACAGGTGAGTCCAAACGCCAGCGACAAGATCTCCTCATAAAACTCTGGAAAAGACAGAGAGAATGTGACCGATCGCTTCTGAAACAGAGACATGATGTTTTGAGGACAGTCAAAAGGATATATAATTCGCATAATTAAAAAGTATCAATATTGAAATTTTTATTCCAAGCTCCACCATGTGGTCAAACGGTGCATTTTTTTAAAGGGGCGTTCAAACTGACAGCAATTAAATTACTGGAGTTTAACAAGCAACTACAGAAGATAACCATATCTCTACTGTCTTCACTCCCATTGGTAGCTGGGTCATCATAGCACTGTATTTATACAAATATAGTAATATTATCAAAAGTTCAAAACTCTGCAAGCTACTGCAAATTGCTATCAGTGTGAATGCCCCTCAGGAATCTTAATGGGGATGTCTTTAAAGTTATTTAACGTAATTTATGAGATGTCACTAAATCATTTCATATTAATGCAAAAATCTATAATAAATAATCTCGAAATAGAAAATAGTGTCACACACACACCTGCCATACCTATGATGGGTTTCTGGAGGACGAGACCGATCACCTGCAGGCATATTCCCTCCAGCTGTTGACTGATCTACGATTGATAGAAATAGAGAAAGAGAGAGAGGGGAAATACATCAATCTCATTTCTGTTTTCGAAAACATCACAACATGTTCAAACTAATTTTGATGCAATTTAAAGAGAGCTTTCACACAAACATGATCATTCACACCAGTTTTGTGAATTGGATAAACTTATTCATTTAAAAAAATAAGAGTCAATTTGTTCATGAATCTGACATTTCAGTCCATTTCTTGAACAAAGTTAGTGTATGACTTAAAAAAATAAAAAAATTGGAATTAATCCAAGTGTATGACTTTGAAAAACTGCATGATGCCTCTTTTTAATAGCACTTCATTCACTTTCGTTATAAGGAAACAAGCAGCCAGGATATTTTCTCATATAAATATTAGATTTGTATGCAAGAGTATATAATATTTTTTTTTCCACCAAAAATTAATCCAATGCAGAACTGACTTTTTTTGGAATACTTAAAGGTACTCAGCCTCAAACAAACAAACAAAAAAATAAATAATAAAATAAAATAAAATAAAATATTTTTGCAAGCTGATATACCAGTAATTTACATTATCATTTAAAAGTTTGGGGTCAATAATTTTTTATTATTATTTTTGAAAGAAGTCTCTTATGCTCATCAAGACTGCATTTATCTGATCAAAAATACAGTAAAAACAGTAATATTGTGAAATATTATTACAATTTAAAATAACTGTTTTTTAGTTGAAAATGTCATTTATTTCTGTAACGGCAAAACTGAATTTTCAGCAGTCATTACTGCAGTCTTCAGTGTCACATGATCTTCATAAATCATTCTAATAACTGCATTTATTTGAAACCGTAGCATTATAAATGTCATAACTGTCTTTGCAGTCACTTATTATTCATGAACAAGGTCTCAAGCACGTGTCCAAACCTCTTTTCGGTCCCCCATGACTGTGAGGATAGTGTCTATGGTGCTGAGGATACCGAGAGCCATCACGGTCTTATCTTCACTTTCCTCGTATTCTTCACTCTGGAGAATCTTGCCGAAGATCTCCGCCTGTGCACAACAACTTATTTTAGCATCAAACTGTATAATTACTTAATGATAAACTGAGAAGACGAGTGCAGTACCAGGTTCTGTGTCATATCCACCGCAATGACAGCCACTTCCTCGCTGTATTCACAGATCATCTTCTGAATGACGCTGGTAAGGTCATCGTTCTCGGTTTCTTTGATGATGTGCAGCAGCTCCTGCATCACAGGCTTGATGAAGGGTCGGATGTAGACCTTAGCTGCACTCATACAATACACAAAAGGCAGAAAGAGGGAAGAATTATGCAAGTACTAGACAGGCAGACAGCAGACTTTGATTTAATTAGGTTAATCCAGTTGTTTCTTAAACCAATTACAGAGAGTAAACTAATTGAATTTAGTCAAATTAATTTGCTGCATATTAAAAGCATTAGTGTTCTGCATTTTGTTCTCAAAAGAAAGTAGGAGCTTTTATTTTCATTGTTTGTCTTGATAAAGCTTACATACTTTTATTTTAGTTAATCTGTCTCTTAATATATCAGTAACACTGTTCATCTGTCCAGAAACCACACTAAACACCCTAGCAACTGCATATAAATGCCCTAGCAACCCAGTAAAAACACCCTTGCAAAACCTTGTAAGGCTCAAGCAGAAGCTACAGTAGCAACACAATAGCAACTAGCCAGAACACGCCAGCAACAACTGAGAATGAAACTATGCAACTGCCTAGCAACACCCTACCTACCAACTGTTTATTGTCAACGATAATATTGTAATTGTTGTTTTAACGATGTGCGAGCTCATTATTATCGAGTATGTAAGAGTAAAAGCAAAAAACAAACACAAAAGCAGTCCAATAGCATTCACTGTACCTATTACAATATAATTAGAGTACCCTTATAGTTCAAGCTATTAAAGCCAAAAATATCCCTGTATAGGTTTTTGTTTTAGTATAGTTATAAGATATGATATAGTTGAGTAATATCACACAATCAAGAGTGCTGTACTGATTTATACAACAGTTGAACAAACAACAAGTTAAAGGGATAGTTCACCCAAAAATGAGAATTCTGTCATTAATTTCTGACCTGCTTGTCATTTCAAACCCATAATACCTTTCGTTCGTCTTCGGAAAACACAAATTAAGATATTTCTGATGAAATCCGTGAGCTTTCTGACCCTCCGTAGACAGCAAGGGTCCTAGCATTCATTTTGAAGTCAATGAATCACTTATTAAGACAGGCACCTGCTGCCACCTACTGGTGATTTTAAGTGTCATGTTTATTTATCCATGACAGGCCTTGTTATTAAAAAAAACGAAATCCCAAATAGTATTGAGATATAATTTTTTGTCAATAATGCACACCCCTAGCAAAGTTTTAGCAACACCCTAACAACCAGCCCGCAGACCCTCGCAAAGGCCTAGCAGCCACTTCAAACACCACAGCAACAATCTACCATACTACATCCCTCAAAACTTCACAATAAACTGCTCAAGTAGTCGACTAAAAATGTGTATAACCAATTTAAACTTCCAATCAAGGCCTCATCAAACCAACATTCAAATCTGAGTCGCAGTACTTTTCCAGTTTCAAAGTGTCTCACTTTAAGTGTGTGTGTGTGTGTGTGTGTGAGTGAGAGAGATCATACCTTGCTCCTGGTTCCTGACCAGCGTCTGCAGTGCAATGGCTGCCTCCACTTTGACAGGCATCTCCTTGTCATCCACCAGGTTCTGTTTGACCAGCTCTACAGCGTTCCTCAGGACCAGCTCATTATGGAACCTCAGAGGACTGAAAGAGTGCAGCACCCAGCACGACTGCACACACACACACACACACACACACACACACATCACAGAAAGACCAGAATCACGCCTCCATGGAAACCAGCGTTGCTTTGAAGGACTCTTGACAGATGCAGTTTTGATTGCCTAAGTTCTGTGCAAAACATGCTTTCAAATTCAACTCCTAGTCGTGGGTTGTTTGAGTGACTCGGTCATGCCCACCAGAAATGGACTATGGACTAGGAGCACAGACCATTAATACAGTAAATGACAGATAACCAACAAATAACCATGCTAATTAACAACTTCAATCACACAAAACTGTTATAGTCCTCACAAAAAAGAGACTTAAAGTACCAATCATGGATAATAACAGCATTTTTCACAGAAGGCAATTTGAAATTTGACAGTAATTGTCTTGAAATTTATTGTTCTTGAAATTTATAGAATGCAGTGCTTTGACGGCTGAAACAGCTGCGCTTTAGAGGACTGAATTTATAGACAACTTCTCTGAAATGCTTTTATTGTGCTGACAGTTAGTCTAATAATTAGTTATCATGCCAAAACCCTCTCTGAGAAGATCTTTATATTTTAATTAAGAAGGCTTTAAATGTAAAGAAAAACTCAATAACTGACTAGTTTGTTGTTAGGATGATTAGTTGACCATCCTGACCAAATGCTATTCTAAAACTATTAAAAAACATTTTTATTAATTGAAATAAAATACATAAATAAAATAAAATTAAAATATTAGATTAAATTAGAAAATTAGAAATGTTAACTGAAATAAGTTTAAATACTAACACTATGAAAATAAAACTAAAACTAAAACTGAAAAATTAAAACCATTTAGGAAAAAAAAAAAAAAAAATCTCAAAAAAGCACATTGTAAAGAAATTTTACAAAACAATTAAACAAATTTAAAAACTAAAAAAAATAAAATAATAAAAAAAAAAATATATATATATACATATTTTTTGACGAGTTATACAGTAACATTTAATAATTCAATCTGGCAGTTAAACGGTTGGGAGTATACACTCACTCACCCGGGCCCTTAAGTAGCCAAGATTAGAGTTGAGCAGAGGAAACACATAGTTTTGTAACATGAGCTCCATCTGGTCCCTGTACACCCGCTTCTGCAGACAAGGACAAGCGGGAACACTAAAGCAGAAATCTCTTAATTAAATATTGGGAACACAGAAGATCTTGCTAATTAAATCTAACCTTTATCAAGGGTTGAGCCAAGGCACCGATCACATGCAGCGTCCCGTCCTTCCTGCGGGGGTCAGCGTTGGGATCCATGAGGATCTGATGGCAAAACTCCATCATCTGAGGCAAGACCTGAGAAGGACATGGAAAAGATGAGAGCACGAATGCACAGGCGATGATAGAACCCACTTAGCCCATTAAAATGTGCAATTGAATCATATGTGAATATGTGACCTGCAGAAAACAGCACCTGCAATGAAATACTCAAGGTTATTTCACTCTGAATCCTTCCTTTGAAAGCTTCTTCCCTCCAGTATCTCTAGCAAGTAATTCTGATCAGATCTGAAGGTGTTTCTTGAAATGTCTGGAGTGTTTCATTGGAATGAAATGTAAACAAGAGCTCTGGAGTTAAAGAGCGGTCTGAGGGTGGACTCACCTCTTTCCTCTTCCTGGCTGCTGTACACAATAGAGTCTGAGCGGCCGTGGCGGGAGACACATGATCATCATACATATCTACAGCAGAACACACACAGATCAGCCAATCATACCATTACGCAATCAAAACAAACAGCTTCTATTTCTGAATTCACTGACAGAGGAAATTCATTTGCTAGCAAGCAGGAATAGATAAAGCAAAAAAAAGAAAAAAGAATAAAAAACAGTTTCAATATTTTTCAGCCTTGACTGAAATACATTAGAAAAACAATCAACCAAACAGCCAATGTAGTCAACTATAAATGCTATAAACTATAAATGGATGTTGAAATTAAGCTTGTTTAAAATAAAATTAATTAGATTTTTAATTAAAAAAAACAAAACAAAAACACATATACATATATATATATATATATATATATATAAATAAATAATGAATATATTAATAAAAAAAAATTAAAATAATTATTTGTATTTTGTACATCACTGTATTACATTAAAAACTAATGTAAGGGCATTTCTGAGTGAGGAAGAGAACAAATTGTTGAATTGATAATTTCACTGCTTCACAAAAATGAATCTATCTGCCTGAATCAAATACTATTTTGGCTACCTAAGCATTAAAACATTTTTTTTGTGTTTATGCTCATATACTCAAAAGTTGCAAGACAAGGAGAATCTGTGAAATTAGTGCAATGATGCTGTCTTTAACAAACTTAATGGGCAAAAAAAGAGTGAAGACCTAGTTTAAAAAATACTAAATAAATAAAAACATTTTAAAAATAAAATAAATAAATAAAAATGTATTTAAAAACTTTAAACTTTTTAGTTTTATAAGTCATTAATATATGATGCATAGATATTTCTGAATTATAACACAAAGCAATTTAATTGAAAATGTTGTGTTTCAACCCTGTTTCAATTGAATTTCCCAGCTGTAATATAATAATGCTATTGAGGTTTTTAAATCAGAAACATTATTAAAACATCTCTCTTTTTATGCTCTCTCATATTCATAAATTACACAATATGAGAAATTAGTGCAATGACACAGTCTTTGAAACTTAATGGCCAAAACAGCACATTAAGCAAGCTTTACAAAGTGATAAGGAGAAAAATAATAATAAAGCACACTGACTAAATTTCATGCGGATGTACTCATACGGATCTTCCTGCCATAGTCTTTCATCTTCATCTTTATAGCACATCAGAGGAAACACCACCTCCTGAGTTATGGTCTGTAGAGACAGAGATATTACGCTGTATGGAAGTCATCATTTATATGAAGTCATGTGATGCTGTTTCTCAGCTGGTTCCCACCTGCATGTGCGGTTTCATCTGTCTCCATGTGAGCGAGTGCGAGACGCCCTGAGTCATGTAGCTCAGCGCCTGCTGGAGGACACGAGGACTCACGTACCGCCTCTGTCTGTGCTGGTCGATCACTTTCAACAAGACCTGCAGGGAAAAACAGCATTTCACTCAGCGATCTTACAGGTCAGTTCTTTGAAGTAGCATAATAACTGCACCATGGTACCAAAACAAATAGTTTTTTCAAACTACAATTGCTGCTCATACCTGCTGGATTCCTACAGCATATGTCTTCAAGAAAAAGTCAGCAAACTCGACATATTCCTTTGTCACATTTCCTGGACTTCCATATCTGACAATAGAACATCAGTACAATTCAATTAATATAATGTAACATAACATATAATAGTTACTGTGATGTGATTATACTAAATCTACCACAAAATTTTATAAACAAAAATATAATATTCTAAGTTACATTATTTATCATACAAAATATACAGTTAATGTACGAAACATAATATAATGTAATAGAATATAAAAGTTACTGTGATCAAAATATCATAAAATAATATACTAATATACAAAATATAATACACAGAAATATACTACTACTACTACTTCTATTAAATTAACAGCAAATATTATAATAATATTTAAAGTTGTTGTGACACAAAAAATTGAATAAATATCCAAAATATACAATTATTATCCAAGAAATAATAATATAATACAAGTCATTGTGATTATACAAAATATATGACTAATAGACAGAATATTATATTTTGTCATACAATTAATGTACAAAATGTAATAATATTCCAAGCTATTGTGATCATACAAAATATACCACTAATATAGAAAATATAACACACAGAAATATACTACTACTAATCATTGTAATTATTAAATAATAATAGTATTATTTGAATATTAATAGTATATAATACTACTAATAATAAAAGTTATGGTGATAATTTACAATAAACATACAGAATATACAAAAACTGAATATGCAATACTCTAAAAAGTTATTTTGATGTAATTAATCATCCATAAAACATAAATTAATATACAAGGAATACAATAGAATAGAAATATTAATTACTGGGTGCTGCTCTGTTTTTAAGTCTGCTGTTGTGAAAAGTGCATGAGGCTTGTGGTGTGGCTTGTTTAATCACCTCTCAAACAATCTCGTGATGATGTGCAGAGCCCATTTCTTGCATTTCCACCAGATCAGTTCCGGTCGATCGTCCTCATCAGCTTCCAGAGTTTCCTGAAAATCATTCAGAATAGAGTCATGGAATCATATTTTCCAATAAGATCTTAACTGTGAAAAAAAGCATCGCAAACTTACTGCAGGGACGTCCCGATCAACAACTGTCCGCAGGATCTCCATCCAGAGGGTCATAACTGTGTTATTGATCAGCTGTAGAGGAAGGGAATACTGCAGATGCAAACACAAACGGGGACTTAGCACTGACCTGTTGGGACTAACCTGGTAAACAAATGAAACAAATGTTCACCTGTACAAGTGCATGGAAAATCTTTAGGATTTGCTTCTGGATCAGAACTGAGATGAAAGTGGCATCAGACAGGAGTTGAGTGACGAGTTGCTGGAGCCGAGGCAAGAAAATCTGCATCGCAGCCAACAGGGGATCCCGCTCCTCAGCCTTCTTAAACCTGACCACCACAGAACCATAATGATCAACTTTCATAAAAATTTCTATTTACACCTGATTTAAAAAATAGTTCTGAAAATTTGCTCAACTTCAGGCCAACCGAGTTGTAAATGAGTTTCTTCATCAGAACAGATTTGGAGAAATTTAGCATTACGTCACTTGCTCACCAAAGGATCATCTGCAGTGAATGGGTGCCGTCAAAATGAGAGTCCAAACAGCTGATAAAAACATCACAGCTGCAAAAAAAAGCTGCGTATTTATAAAAAAACAAATCCATCATGAAAACGTTTAAACTTCAAACCGTTGCTTTCAGCTAAAATACAAGTCCTCTATCCATAATTTTGCTTTGTACAGTGAAAAAGTAGTCTCATCTGAATCAGGAAATATGCACAGATCAAGCACTGTTTACAAGAAGTGCAAAAGAGTTTAAAACTAATTTTGTTTGTAAATTTTGAAGTGAGAGGGCAACAGGGGATAAACTTTTTCAATTGAGGAAGCGTTATTATAGATTATGAACTTGTATTTTAGCTGAAAGCAACAGTTTGAATTTAAAATGTTTTAATGATGGGTTTGTTTTTATACAAACACACAGCTTTTCGCTTCAAAAGACATTAATTGATTGACTGGAGTCATGTGGATTACTTCTGGATTATTGTGATGTTTTTATCAGCTGTTTAGATCAGAGGTCTTCAACCCTGCTCCTGGGGACCCACTATCCTGGAGAGTTTAGCTCCAACCCTAATCAAACACACCTGAAGCAGCTAGTCATGCTCTTTAGGATTGCTTGACAATACACATGCAGGTGTGCTGAAGCAGGTTGGAAATAAAGTTTGCAGGTCAGTGGGTCCCCAGGAGCAGGGTTGAAGACCTTTGGTTTAGACTCCCATTCTGACGGCACCCATTCACTGTAGAGCAGTGGTTTTCAAACCTGTCCTGCAAATTTTGTATGTCTCCCTTATCAGACACACCCAATTCAGGTCTTGCAGTCTCTACTAACGAGCTGATGAACTGAATCAGGTGTGTCTGATAATGGAGACATACAAAATGTGCAGGACAGGTTTGAAAACCACTGCTGTAGAGGATCCATTTCTCCATATCTGTTCTGATGAGGAGACAAACTCGTCTGCATCTTGGATGGCCTGAGGATAATTAAATTACTGTGTTTAGGAAATAAAAAATTTTGCTTAAAGATTTTTTTTAACATTGATTGAAGGTTGACATTTATGACATTAGTAAATGGTGAAATATATCACAGGTAAGGAACTTCAAGAGAGACAAAAAATCTTGTGGTTCACTCACTCGTAGTTTTTGACGAGTTGGTAAAGAGCGAGCAGACTCCCATACCAGCTCCCACTGTTCTGTGACTGCAGGTACAGGTTAATTTTGTCCACAACGCCCGTCCACCGTCCAGGAAAGTCGTGTTTTATTATGGCACGCAAACATACTGTCAGCTGAGCCCTGCCAACCAAAAAAAAAAATTATAATTTTCAAGTAATAACACCTGCAAAAATGACATATTGGCACAGCAGACTCACCTAATGGATTCGGGGCAGCGAATAATGGCCTCCACCATGTTTTCTCGGATCTGTCCGCGATCGTTTTCATGGATGTTGAAGGGAAAAACCACCTCCCCCAACGTGGGCTCTCGGTCCTGCCAGTACTGACTCACCATGTTCTTCAAGTAGATGGCAGCTAGAGCAAGAACATAATGGCTATTTCATCCAATAAGACTTCACAAATGTGACCCTGGACCACAAAACCAGTCATAAGGGTCAATTGAGATTTATACATCATCTGAAAGCCAATAAATAAGCTTTCCATTGATGTATGGTTTGGCCGAGATGCAACTATTTGAAAATCTGGAATCCGAGGGTGCAAAAAAAATCTAAATATTGAGAAAATCGCCTTTAAAGTTGTCCAAATGAAGTTCTTAGCAATGCATATTACCAAGCAAGTAACATAACATTTAATATATTTACAGTAGGAAATGTACAAAATATCTTCATGATCTTTACTTAATATCCTAATGATTTTTGGCATAAAAGAAAAATCAATCCTTTTGACCCATACAATGTATTTTTGGCTGTTGCTACAAATATACCCCAGCGACTTAAGACTGGTTTTGTGGTCCAGGGTCACAAATGGTAAACGCAAAGATCTCAATCCATAATGATTCAGGGGAGTCATTCAGATTCAGAACCGGATTCACTCCGCTTGATTGATCAGCATTTTCTTATAATACAAAAAGCATCAAAACGCTGTAGGAAGAGAGAGGCTCTTACCTGCCTGTCTCACAGGAAACTCCACCTGGTCCGAAACAATGATCTGCAGCAGAGTTGGGGCGAAGTTGATGATCTTGTAGGACTGAAATAACAGTATTTTAAATGCATGATTTTTGTAAACATTACCAGTCTGCAATCCTGACTGATTTGTCTGGATTCATGCGTCACTAGTTTTGTTTTTCTTCAGGGCCAAGAACAAATGGTGACCCAATGTAGCACCAACATTTTACATGATCACACAAAATTGTTGGTTTTATGCTAACTGTAGCCAGTAACTAAATTTAGGCCTATGAAATAGCTTATAGTGAGAAAATATAATTAAATTCTGTCTTTAACAAATATAACAACCAACAGGATGTCAAAAACTGAACTGAAACTAATTGAACTGTATTTTTTAAATCACAGGTTTCTGTATGCAGGCACATCAGCTCTTTACACATACGAGTTCATCTGGAAGAGAAATGACTTTCTATGGAGCGCTTTGTTTGCAGAGTGTGGATTGCACTGAATTGCATCAGTGGTCTGCAGCAATGATGATTTACATGCAGCAGAATCAGGACACAATGAAAAAAGTCATATCACAGTATAAGACCTATAAACTCTGTTGTAGTGCACATTCCACATTATTCATAGGGAATTTATGGGATTTTTTTCCCTCTCTGGCATGAAACCTAAAATAGATCAGATCTTAGAATGAAGCACTGGACACAAATGTTATAATTTAGTCGGTTGTCAGAAGAGGACCGCATCTGCCTGTTATTGCACACTGATGCCATTGCAACTAGTTTGCAACCTTATAAGTACGAAATCAACCATCTAAATAGTAAACAAAGATAAAATAGTGACGCAGACAGACTGATTAAACATTACCCTGCCTTATGCATTAAAATCAGGCCTTAATTTAGCATATTCACTGAAGGCATCTCTGCTCTCATGGTGCTTCTGTTTCCTAAAGAAACAACAAACTTCTCTTGGATCACTGACCTGGTTGAGCTCATTCTCAGCCGCTAGCCTGAGATTTGGATCTATGGTGCCCTTCAGAGCCTGTATGATTCGATTGGGATCCATTAGGCCCGATGCGATGGATTAATTTGAATAAACTTTGGACTATCGGACAGATGCGCGGACGATCAGATGTCTCGGATCTTACAAGCAGCCCTGCCCCAGTCTGCCGTAAAGCAACTGCCATCGTCGCAAAGAACAAAGCCGAAGCGAGACGTTTACGACAGAAGCTGGCATGACAACTGCTGCCCACGCGAAAAATTAAAGGGACCTCTTTTAAATATGACGGTGAGATAAACATTTAAACTGCATCTAAATGGTGGCACAATACTCTTAAACTCGAAGATTATATGCATTATTCAGAATATACATTTCTTATGCATTCTGAATAGTTTTGAATTAGATTTTATTATTTTGAAGTCAGAGTCTTAGCAATATAATAAGGTTTATTGAATAGATATAGAGATACAAAATATATTTTACATTTAAGGCGAGACGCTGTCAAATGTTTTTACAAAGGGAATTTTGGGTACCTCATTTTTGTCACTCCATAATTGAGAAAACACTTAGGACAGACTAATTTTGGGGGGAATAAAATGTTGATAATCAAGCAAATTATATATGAACAAACCCCTGTGTAAAAACCTTCAGGATATAGGCAGGAATACAAATGTAAAGCTTGGTGTGGGTGCAACTGAAGTGAAGATTTATGGCTCAATGTAGGAGAAAGAACTCATTCTGAGAAAACCGCCTTTAAAATTATTTATTGTAACTGAAATCTATTAACACAAATACATAAAGTGCTTCAAAAGGAACACTTAGTGTCTTTTGGATGTCTTCTTTAGTCTGAACAAAACACTTTATGTAAAACCAAAAAGCCCAAAATCTCAAACTTAACAGGTGCATGAAAAAAAGTGTTTTTGCCTGCAGTCTCTCTCCTTAAATAAAATACGAAATTAAAAGTTTGATCTATTTGCGCATTTCTTTTAAAGGATGCGCGTTTCGTATATAGATGTTTTTGTTCAAGTTTATATGTATAGTGCTTTTTACGATACAAATCGTTGCAAAGCAGCTCTACAGGAAATTAAGTTTCCACAAGATATTTATATATTGCAGAACCTTAATATATTTAACTTATGGAAAAATTTGGTAATTCTGCATGTTGTCTGAGGGTTGGCATCCTCTGAGGGGTTGGCATTATCTTTTCTCAGGTGTTCGGTCATCTCAGATCAATTAAGGATTGGATCCAGACTGAAGCTTCTGTAATTTCTAGTTACTCCTGTGGCAGAAACAGAGAAACAAATAGAGACATAATTAGCGTAGCTGCTGTTCCATCTAAGCAAAAATTATTTGTTCAACCCAAGCTAAAGAATAATAATAATGTACATTTGATCAGGTATAACTGCAGTACAAGATTATAAGATGAATTATGTGAATGCTTGGCTAAAGAGATATGTCTTTAATCTAGATTTAAACAGAGAGAGTGTGTCTGAACCCCGAACGTTATCAGGAAGGCTATTCCAGAGTTTGGGAGCCAAATGTGAAAAAGCTATACCTCCTTTAGTGGACTTTGCTATCCTAGGTACTACCAAAAGTCCAGAGTTTTGCGACCTTAGAGAGCGGGTTGGATTGTAGCGTGGTAGAAGACAAGTTAGGTACGCAGGAGCTAAACCATTTAGGGCTTTATAGGCAAGTAATAATATTTTGTATATGATACGGAACTGAATAGGTAGCCAGTGCAGAAAATGTAAAATTGGAGTAATATGATCATATTTTCTTGACCTGGTAAGAACTCTAGCCGCTGCATTTTGGACTATCTGTATCTTGTTTATTGAAGATGCAGGACAACCAGCTAGCAGTGCATTACAATAGTCCAGTCTAGAGGTCATGAATGCATGAACTAGCTTCTCTGCATCAGAAACAGGTAGCATGTTTCCAAGCTTGGCAATGTTTCTAAGATGGAAGAATGCTGTTTTTGTAACATGGGAAATATGATTTTCAAAAGACAAGTTGCTGTCTAATATAGCACCCAGATTTTTGACTTTAGAGGACGTAACAGTGCATCCGTCTAGTTTTAAATTGTAATCCAAGAGATTCTGTGTAATGTTTTTTGGTCCAATAAGTAATATCTCTGTCTTATCTGAATTTAATAGGAGGAAATTATTGGTCATCCAATCTTTTAAATTTTTTACACAATCTATTAGCTTATATATAGTTTAGAAGTTTCATCTGGTCTTGTTGAGATATATAGTTGAGTATTATCAGCATAACAATGAAAACTAATCCCGTATTTTCTAATAATATTACCAAGGGGCAACATGTAAATTGAAAATAGCAGAGGACCTAGGACAGATCCTTGTGGTACTCCATACTTTACTGGTGATAATTGAGATGACTCCCCATTTAAATGAACAAAGTGGTAGCGATCGGACAGGTAGGATCTAAACCATCTTAAAGCCTGCCCTTATACCAGTATAGTTTTGTAATCGATCTATGAGTGTGTCATGGTCTATAGTGTTGAACGCAGCACTAAGATCAAATAATACTAGCAATGAGATGCAGCCTTGATCTGAAGCAAGAGGCAAGTCATTTGTAATTTTAACAAGTGCAGTTTCTGTACTATGATTGGGCCTGAAACCTGACTGAAATTCTTCATAGAGATAATTTTTTTGCAAGAAGGAGCACAATTGTGCAGACAGAACTTTTTCTAAAATTTTAGACATAAATGGAAGATTTGAAATGGGTCTGTAATTTGCCAGGTCATTAGAATCTAGTTGTGGTTTCTTAATAAGAGGCTTAATAACCGCCAGCTTGAATGGTTTTGGGACGTGACCAAAAGATAACGATGAGTTAATAATATTGAGAAGCGGTTCTTCTGCTACGGGTAACAACTCTTTCAGTAGTTTAGTGGGTACAGGATCTAATAAACATGTTGTTGGTTTAGATGCACTGATAAGTTTATTTAGCTCTTCCTGTCCTATAGTTGTAAAGCACTGCAGTTTTTCTTTGGGTGCGATGAATGAAGCTGAAATACTAGACGCAGTAGAATCTACATTTGATATTGTATTTCTGATGTTATCTATTTTATCAGTAAAAAAAATTCATAATTTTGAATTTCCACTTTTTCCCCGCACTCATTTTTGTTACGCAAATTTGAAGTCCTCATCTTATACAGGGGAAGAAAAATATTTTGATATTGTTTTGAAGTTATATTTATAAGATATTGCTTTAAAATAGTTTCTCAATGTCACATCAACATTAGTGATAATTATTGATCAATGGCAAGCTAAGGCACTTATTAACAGTAGTTTGCTATGTATACAACAAATTTCCCTCAAAATATCAGCACTGGTAAAAGAGAAATAAAATCGCTTTAATTCCCCTAAATTTTGTAACTTAATCTCATTAAATTACTAATTCAACAGACGTCTGTTCAAGGAAAGCAGCGTTAACAAGCTGATGTAACGTTACTGCATTGATTAAACATCTTTCGTCTCATCTGTTTACATTGTTTGAACCTTCAACAAGTAAGCCGTTTACTTGGATGATTTTAAACAAGTACAATTTAACCACAATGAACAACGTTTTTCCCTGAGGTACTTACACTTGAAAACAGACGCGTCGCCTCCTCCCGCCATTTTTCGAATATGACGCCTCCTCTCCCGTGGCCTCATGGGATAGTAAAGTGTCCATCGTCTGCCTACTACAGCATTCGGGCGGAAGCAGTAGGTCATCCGGGTACTGCTCGCCTACTGTTTTTCGAATACTATGAATTCGAACATACTACCCGCCTCGCATACTATATAGTAGGGAAGTATGCGATTTCGGACGCACCCTACTGATAACAAGGCGCTCTGATTGGTTTTGTTTTAGAATGCTATAGGGGATATATTCACACGTTATAGAAACGAAAATGATAGTGTATACAATTGTTTTTAAGATAGAAAATAGACGATAAAGAATCAACTTGATGGAGCTCAAACTCAAAACACGCAGTCAGAGAACTGAAAGGCGGATCTTTTTGTCTCGTTTGGCTTGCCGTAGTGTTGTCATTGAAAAGTGTCATGGTGGCGTTCAGCACCAAGAATGCGAGTTTTACCAACAGAAACCCGTTTGAATAGCTTAATTTCGATGGTGTGATTGATTTTGGGCTTTTCCAGCGACCGCGACTGTCGGACACAACATAACGCGCGCATCAAACAGTTTTAGCGACAGCTACGTGAATGTACAGCAGCTGTAAGTGTATCTCTCTGCCATCATGAGTGAGATACAGCGCGATGATGAGCTCCGGCCGGTTCCCAAAGAGCGAGCCGTGCTCGAGAGCTTCTTCACTCAGCTCGGGATGTTCTGGTTCGACCGGGCGAAGGATTATGTGGAGAAGGAGAAGGACGCCAGTAAGAGCGCGGGGGCCGCTTGGGCGTCTCTGCTGGCCGCTCTCGCGCACCTGGCCGCCGCAGAGAAAGCCTACCACAACATGACTTTCCTGGGCCAGAAACTAGGTATGAAAGAAGCGTTTCCAATACGGCATTCTTGCAAAAAGTACTGTGGTGCTACCATTTGGAAGCCCATTATGAAAGTCAGTATATAATATAAGTCAGTATTATGAAATATAAATGGAAATTATTATAAAGTTAGAGATTAAGTCGAAATTGATATTAAACAAAATTATGAGGTCAAACGTTGAGATTGACAAAATTATGAGATTAAATCAAAAATTATTTAAAAAAAAAAAAAAAAATTATAATTATTAAAATTGAGATAAATTATAAAGTAAAAATTGATATACCAAGTAATAATTATGATATAATCAAACCTTGAAATAAAAAGTCGAAATTATGAAAGAAAAACAGTCATAGTATAAACTTAAAATTTTTTAATTACAACAAAGCTATACATTTGACAAAAACATTTATCATATTATAATTAACATTTGTCATAACACAATTGTAATTATATCATAATTATGACTTTGTCTCAAATTTGCCATTTGTGACCCTGGAGCACAAAACCAGTCATAAGCAGTATATTTGTAGCAATAACCAACATTATATGGGTCAAAATAATCGATTTTTCTTTTATGCCAAAAATCATTAGGATATTAAGTAAAGTTCATGTTCCATGAAGTTATTATTATTATTATTGAAAGATTATTTATTTAGCTTTCAGATTATGTATAATTCTCACTTTCAAAAAATGACCCTTGTGACTGGTTTTGTGGTCCAGGGTCACATTTAATGTCAATACATAATTATTTGTCTTAATTATAACTTTCACTTATGACTTAGAATTTTTCCACTTATCTCAAAGTTCACTTTGTCACAATTGTGACTGTCATAATACATCATTTTAATTATAATTTTAGTGATTTGTCATGGTTATGACACAGTATCTCATAAATGTGATGTTTTTTTTAAATGTAAAACTTATGATTAAATTTGACTTTGTAAAACTTGATTTACCAGAGCATGATTTTTGTCTAATGTGATGTAAATCAGCTTGCACGGGTATTAAATGGTAACACTTTGTGATTATGCTAGTAATTCAGTAACATATCATGGTAAGATTATGTGTTTTTGGACCTCTGTCAGGATAATACTATACTTTAGTTTGATGTGCCATAGTAATGCCATGGCTTTTTTAGATAAAAATAAAATTATATATATATATATATATATATATATAATTACCGTAGTATATGTACCATGGTAATGTCTTGTCAAATATGCCAAAAACGTGGTATTACCCTGGTCCAAGTCCAAAAAAAAAATCACTGGATATTACTGTACATGTACCAAGCTAATCTAATGTTTTTTTTTTAACCGTGTATGACAGGATAATATAAAATACAGCAGATGGCGCCATGTGGTCATACATAATGCATCGCCATCTGTGTGTTCTGTTATTGATTGAATTTTCAGGCTGAAACACTAGAGGTGCCTCCTGCGTTGTATTGTTTTAATGCCATCACATTAATGTATGTGTATTATGCAGGTGGTCAGTCATTTTTCAGCCGCAAGGATTCCAACAGGACCATCTATACGTCCCTGAACAACGAACTGAAGAAGGTGGTCTCCATGGGCCGCCACACATCTGGAGGCTCCACTCCTAACCTGGAGGATCTCCTGCCCCATTTGTCCGAGCAGCTGTGTCACTTCACGCAGGCCAGGATGGAGATCGCAGACTTCTATGAGAAGATGCATTCTCTGGGCAGCCAGAAGACTGTGAACTCTGAGGAGCTTGTGAGCACGCTGGAGAGCATTCTGCAGAAGTACAGTTCCAGGTGAGAAACACATGCTTCATTGACTTGTTTTAGAATCATTACAATGAGCAACAATTATTAAAAACAACAGTAGTTTTGTATATTACTGAAATGGCCTAAGAAGTTTTAGATTATGAGGATCATTCTGTGTGTGTGTTGCCAAGGTCTCTGTTGTTGTGTTGTCCATGCCAGCAGAGAGAGCTGTGGCTCACCTTGCTCAGACTCACCCCTCACCAGTTGTTTTCGATTTTTTTACCCTTTAATCACAAATGAACTTTCATAGAAAATTACCAATAATTTGCTTCGAAACAAATGGAGTTGTAGAAGGAAAATATACTACATTTAAAGGTGCATTTGAAGTCTTTTTTTATTTTAATTATTTTTTTACATTATAGTAATATATACTGACAAACACAGTGACAGATAAGCGCATGTGGAATAACTGATTATAGTTCATTGAACAAGTTTGAAAAATATTGTTTAAGCCCTTTCTAATAAAGCTCATTTAGATTTTACAAAATACAGTATCTTGAAAAAGAGATGTAAGTGGAAAAACTACTTAAATAGCCCGTTGAATTACAAGCTTGATCTAGCAGAAATCGTGTTAGTGTGAGGGCAAGTAATGTATGATAAAGCAGTATGTGAGCCCAGCACCTGGTTAATGACATCTGAAGCCGAGCGCTCCCACTAACTGCTCAAGGTGAACTCTGCACTTCACTAAAGGAAGAGAGCGAAGGAAGGAAGGATGCCAAACGTTGAGTCATCTCACAAATGTTATCTGATCAATTAATCAGTCAGCCAAGTGCTCAGCACAGATTTGGTCTTTGGCCAGCAGTGTGACGCTACAGAGGCTCTGCAGAGGTTGACCTTGAGAAATCAGCTGTGAACTCAATCAAATGTCTGCTGGCCTACAAAGAAAATGCTTTGTGCATTTTTGTATTGCAAAAATCATTATTCCCAAACAGGTTTCCTCAAACACTCCCCTATTGGTTGCTGTGTGAAGATGTTCTCATAGCGTCAGGGTCATCTCCGAATTAAACTACGTTAGAAAGTACTCTTCTTTCTCTCTCTGTCATTACCTCGTGCTCTCTTTCCGGCTGCCTGCTAAGACATGTAATTAATGATCAGTCAGGGGTGAAGAATTTTCACGCTGCTGCTGAATGCAGGAGATGTAATGAGCTCTATGCCGCCCTGCTGTATTCATGACTTTCTCCAGCACTAATGAGCAAAGAGAACAAGCTGGTGCGGCGTCGCTCGCTCAAACACAAACGGGACACACAGATTGCAGGATTACAGAGATGTTGACAATCGTCCACCATCTTCTCATATTGATAGTTCCTTTTCATGTAGGGCTGCACGATATAGAAAAAACTTATTGCGATATTTACTTTATCTGCAATGTATATTGTGATCAAATGTACAAACATGTAAACATACAGGAATTTCCGCAAGATGATTTTAATAGCTTTATTTGGAGAAGGAGTGCATCTGCATTTAAATGGATTTTACAGATCTGAAATTATACATAAATACACATATACACACACATAATAAATAAATGTTATTTATTAATAATTGTAATAACTGTAAAAATAAAAATCATTTTGTACAGCGTGTAAATGAACACAGTGACGCGCTTCACTTTGAAATCTGCAGGGCATTACGTAATTAACCTTTGTGATTTGACTATTGTATTAAACCATTTCAATATACTGTCCAGCCCTAATTTTGTGGCTTTTCGTTTCTTTTAGATTCCACCATCCAATCCTGAGCCGTCTCGAGAGCAGCTTCCATGTGGAGGTGGACGTGTTGACGCAGCTGCTGCGATGCCAGGCGCAGATCTCCGAGTGGCATTTCCTGCCGTCTCTGCTCAACCTGCACTGTGCCCATTCCAAACTTCAAGCGTGGGGTCAGGTGTTCGAACGCCAACGAGAAACCAGGAAACACCTCTTTGGAGGCCAATCCCAGAAGGCCGTGCAGCCGCCGCACCTCTACCTGTGGCTCCAGCGCCTTCAAGCGACACTCCTAGCCAAGTTCAGCTTCTACTTCCATGTGGCTCTGAGCCTCCAAACGTCGGAAATGAAAACCCTGACGGCTCGGACCTCCCTAGATTACTTCGGTAAGATCTCAGCCTTCATTCGCAAGCACGATGCTTCGAACGTCTCCTTGGTCTTCGACAACCGCGGCTCCGAGAGCTTCCAGGGTCACGGATACCACCATCCGCACTCCTACCGTGAAGCTCCCAAAGGCGTGGAACAGTTTCCGGCCGTCGTGTCGCTTCCCAGCGGAGAAAGGCCGGTCACGCATTGGCCCAATGTCATCATGATCATGAGCGACCGCTCAACGGAACTCAATGCTCTGGATAAGGTGGTCCACTTTTATGATGATAAAGTCCAGAGCACCTACTTCCTCACACGGCCTGAACCGCACTTCACCATAGTGGTGATCTTCGACGGGAGGAAGTCAGAGAGGGACTCCAACATCGTGGCATTCCTGCAGGAGCTGACGGGATCGCTGAGGAACACCAAACCCTTCACCACACTCAAACCGGGATCCAAGGGTTGAACCTCTTTATATTTATCAATATAGACTTTTTCACCCTAAATGTAGCTTATTTTAAAAAGATGTTTACCTCGATATGAGTTGCTGTTGCTCTTTTATTCACTGCGCTGCTAAAACTCTTGTTGAATGTAATCCGTTTTATCCTTTCCCTTTGAATGACTATTAAAGAGGTCCAAAAGCTTCATGATTCAAACACTTTAAGACCAAAGACGAATATCACAGCTGTGGCCGTTTATCTTGTTTTTTTTTATGTGCTCACAAATGAGTTCTTTCAGCTCGTGTTCCTGCTTAGTAATTGGATTAGCTTTATCTAAGGCGAAAGGGACCCACTGCAAAGAGTTCGACTTCCCCTTTTATCGTTAATTTGCTGTGTAACACATTTTAATAGCCTTTGGTTTTGACTTTTTTTGACCATTGTGTACATTTTCACTTGTGAAATAAATTTTGGAATTGTCCATCATACCGTACTAACTTCTTTCTCTTAGAGAACACAATTATAGTTATGAATAAAACAACCTTTTTGAATTTTACATATGCATTTCTTTGGGTTCCAGTGACTAACAAAATTGAATCTACTGAATTACTGTTTTAAATTCTTATTGATTCCAAGAGGCTTTTCAAATATTTCAAATGTCATTTAATGTGATATGTAGTACTGTTTGCATATTTGATTAAAATCCAGTAAAATTGTAATATTGTGAAATATTACAGTTTAAAATATCTTATTTCTGTGATCAAAGCTGAATTTTCATTAGAATTGGTCCTGGAGGAGAGTGTTTCAGCTATAATTTCTTTTTAAAAAGTTGTACTCCCAAACTTTTAAATGATAGTGTAGATCAGAACAGAAAAGTATAGCATTCTGTGCTTTTTAAAGTGTTTATAGTCTGCAAAACCCATGACTATATTGGTAATTCAGAGCAATTTTTCAAAAAACAAGAATTTTTTTTTTATTTCCAGTGATACAAACTGATTATTTTCTTGTTATGGTTCACTGCAACCCCATGAAATGCATAGGTCACAGCTGTACAAGGACAGCAGAAAGGATGTGCCAGCTTGCATTTGAAAAATGGATGAAGATTAATATAAATCAAAACATTAAATATTGATAGCTTTATACCCATAACTCAAGACAGAGAAAACAGGCTCGCAAAACATCTGTAAATCCAAAACCACTTGGGGTCCAATAGTCTGAGACCACATTGAAAATCTGAACTCAAAATCTAAATTAAAATTAACAAAGATATTCTGTGGCATAAAATGAATAAGAAAATCCGGAAAACATGATTACTAGGTTTTACATATTCATGCAGCTACAGCAAAAGGAATGAACAAGATACAAATATATTATGATATTCACATTACATTTTCAATTTAACGTGGAAAAAGTAGTAGTATTAAATTAGAAAGCAAAATAAAACTAGTGTTCTTAGATTTTTGGACCCCACTGAATGTCTAATCTCTATCATTTTACATCCACTTTAGAATCAGCCAGGTTAAGGTGCATGATGGGAAATGATTCCTTGCTTAAAAGGCAGAAATTGTGTCCTCCACTCCTGCGTGAGCCATAAAAGCATCCTCGAATCTTCCTAAATTTTTAACGGCAAGACTGAAATAAGAGCATAGTTATTAGTGTACATGTGTACAAAACATGGATTCAGGCAGATGGATTGTCACATTTAAAGGGACAGTACACCAAAAATCATTAACAATCCATGTTTTGTGTTCTATAGAAGATCGGTTTGCTATATAATGAGGTAACAATGACAATTTTTTAATTTGGGGTGTACTGTGTACTTTAAATCACAAGTACAATGCTTTCTACTCACCGTTTAGTTTTAGTATGAGCCGTTCCATCACTAAACTGAAATATATCAACAAAAAAGTACAACGCACCATTTTGAGCCATATCAACTTTCCTTTATTTCAAAGACATTCAGTTTCGACACATTTTAAAATGCACTGGAACATGATTTAATGCTACATGCCAATACAGTCCTATACATGAAAGTGCGACATCACAATGGATTAAATGTACATATTTATTAATCGTTCAGGTTATTAAATATCTGGAAAGAGCTCTAGCATTATTATTATTATTTTACTTGGGGAACGACTCTTCAGAGAACGACGGGAGCACACACCCTTGGCAGACCAGGCTCCTGCATTCAACATGCATCCTGAAAGGCACTTTCATGTGAACACAAAGTGTGTGTGTGTGTGTGTTTGTGTGTGTGTGGGAGGGTGGGGGAAATACTCTCAGATCGTCTGGAAAAGGACAAAAAAGTGGGCGTCGGATACGGCAACAAGCAGACGCGGTCGTATGAAAGAGCACCAGTAAGAAATGAAGGTAAAAAAATAGAACAGGTAGAAAAACTTAAGAGCAGCAGTCAAAAAAAGTGGAAAAACGATCATCGTTAGTGTATAAAAAAGTGAACCAAGGCCGTTCGGTCGTAAAACTACTCACCTCACCTTCATGCATATTTACTAAACACCCTCGATCACACACACTCACACTCTTACACACAAAAACCCACACAATCTTGTCTAGAAGTGCAGTGCACTCTTTCTAACTCTCATTCACACACACTCAAACACTTAAGTTGTCATGTACAAGCATGAATTATCCATCATCTAGTACTCTGAACTACTCTTAAGCGCATTTTATCATGCAAAAACCCCCACACAGACACACACAGGAGAGCCATGTATGGTTAGTGTGCTCCAAAGAGTCTGCCGTTGACGATATGGTACAAACACAGGTACACTGGAAGCACAGGGACGTTGAAATACGAGGATAGAACACCATTGACGTCTGTCAGTGGAGCAGCAGTGGAAATTGTACTTGCACGACCCGAGGGAGGGTGTGGCCTATTTACTTGAGCGACCCGAGGCAGGGCGTGGCCTATTTGCGCAAACTTTCGTAATTTTCTTCACAATCCTCCCCGGAATGTCTTTTTTTGCGCCTTCAGTGTGATGTTTTGTTAAAGCGTAATTTGCGCATTTGCCCTCGGAATGTTATGGTTGTGTCCCTCCCACGTCGTCCAATCAGGCTTCAGGGTTTGGTTTCCACGGTAAAGCAGGAGGTTTATCTGGTGATCAAGGCTTAGCGTGGTATTTTTCGAGTGAAAACAGGAAAAACAGTGGAACATTCATGGAATACATTCTGTGTTTTTCAGTCGCCTTACGGGAAAGGCTAAGTGAACGAAAAAAAAAACAATTACATTCCCCATCAAATTCCAACAAGTGAAATAACTATTTTCCCAAGAGGCACCGGGAGTCCTGTAACTCGAATCGAAGCATCAAAAAAAGCAGCAGCAACTTATAAAAATGGTATTTGACACATCCCTCTTGTGGTAGTAAGGCCTAACAAATCAAAGCACTCAAAATACATTGCACTGACTCAATGGAACATTTCCCAAAAAAACAACAACGGCACTTCCTGTACAGGCAGTCTCTCTCCGCTGTCTCTGAACGTGTTCCTCTTAAATGTATCTACACACAGACACGTTAAAGTCCTATTCACTTTGAGAATACACACACACACACACACCACCCTGACAACACATTTATGGATATAATATCGTAGACTAACGCTATCAGACCGTTCTGCGCATAAACTAGCTATCGGCCGTACAATCATAAGAGATTAACCCTGTTCTTCGAGCAGTCATTGAGTCTTAAACCCTGTTTCCTTCGGTTGGACCCATTGGCTTACATAGTGCCGGATTTGTCACCGCTGAAACTCGAGGATGGATTCTGGGGCTGCTGGGAAGGCGGAGGGTTGGCTTTGGGGAGAATGGGTGGTTTGGGTCGCAAAGCGGGTGGGCGGAGCATCACGCCCATGCGGGGCGAGGCCACAGGTTTGAAGGTGGCAACATGGTCGTTGGAGCGCCGGGACGAAGGGCCGGGCAGCGGCGGGAGAGGAGGAAGGGGGCTGATAGGGCTGAGGGGGCTCGGGGAATCTGATGGACTGGACAAGCTGGAGGGGGTGGAACCTGATGGGCTGCTCTTCACCTGCTCCAGGGTGTCCAGCACCAGGTCAGGAGCTGCGGTTTTCCCGTTCTGCCTTTCCAGCTCGCGCAGCTCATTCAAGGCCAAACTCATGGTTTCCTCTAAATCCTGGAGAGAGAGAGAGAGCGTTAACTGTATTACTAATTATTACTAGCACGACACATTGCGTTATTTGAGCATGTATGAGTGCGGGTGTGCGCAAATCTCACAAAACCTGTCATGGACATTTCTGGGTCGTAATGGACAGCAAATTTATAGAAAACAAGAAATTGTATTTTGTTTTTTTGTATTTTTTTTTCAGTATATACTATATCAATTTAATATATAAATTATAATAATATCTAAAATATTTTAAATTATTATATTGTTAATTTATTGTTTATTAATTTTATTTAAATATTTTAGAAAATTTTACTGTTTTACAAAAATGAATAAAATATAAACAGATTATATACATTTAATAAAAATATTAAATCTAAACATTAAAAAATTATATATAGCTATTATAATATCTAACAACGTATCACCATTTATACTGGTAATTCGACAATTATAAATTTAATCAAAATTATAAAATTAAAGTAAAAAAAACTAAATATAAATTGATTACACCTTTAATACACAAACAAATATAAATATAAACATGAATATGAATAAATAAATATATAAATAAATATATATATATATAAATGTGAATCCAATTATTAAATTTAATCTGAATTTAAAATTATAAACTAATTTTCAAAAATGAATAAAATATAAAATACACAAATAATGAAATCTAAATAAAACAAATGGTACATAGACATTATAATACCTAATATAATTTATCATCATTTATATTATTGTTAAATAATTCACCAATTAAATCAAAAATGTAAATTAACATTTCGGGACTGAAATGTCAGGAACATGTTTTTGTGAGATTTGCATGTCTGTTCATAACAAACCTGTGCCATTGTGTGCGGGTTCAGTGTCTGGGAGCGTTGAATAGGTAACCCACAATGCAGTGCGGATGGTGACTGGCGTATTGGAGGACTCTCCCGCTCTCTGTCCCTGCGCAGGGACTCGTGGCGGCTGATGTTGGCAGTGATGTTGCCGTTGGAGGTGGCATTGTGTCCCGTGCGTCTATGGTGCTCAGGACTGTCCACACAGCTGTTCCCACGCAGCAGCTCCCGCGGGCTGAAATGCCCCGTTACCGTCACAGTTACGGGAGGAGAGCTGCGTTCCAGCCCATTGCCGTGGCAGTGACCGTCGCTTAAGCGACCAGGGACACGGCGCAGGAGGGCTTCCGTCCGCTTCCGGTGTCTGAAGAGAGGAAGGAGGAATTAATAAAGTGAAGGAGAAAAGTGACTAGGAGACTGAAGCCCAGAGTGTGTGTGTGCTCACCGGCTGATGAAGGTCTCAGGGATTCTTGGTTCAGTAGGAGACGTCAGCGAGCGTCTGGAACTCACTTCATCTGAAGGTGTAGTGCTGGACTCGCTGTCTGTTTTCTGGCTCAGAGTGTCTGACATGGCCTCGTCCCTGAAATATGTCATTCAGAAGTTCATTCATTCATCCATTTTCACATCAAGCTATTCGTTTGATCAAAATGAGTTTAAGGAAATTAAATTAGCCAATGTGTTACATAAAAAGAACAAACTTCAAATTACTTACAATTACTATGATAACATTTCTGCCAAAATACCAAGTACTACAGACATTAAGTGGGAATTAGTCACCACTGTTAAAAATAAAAATAAAATAATAAAATAAAATAAACATCTAATAAATCACTCCTCAGATTGTGTACACAGCCCATAATTTGTTCATGGTTTTAAAGCAGCAATATTAAGTGGAACTTAGTCACAAATAAAATGAAATAAAAAAAATAAATAAATAAAAATAAAAACATTGTTTAGAGGAGGTACCAAAATTGATTTATTATGGTTTTGCATCAGTAACATCAAGTAGGAATTAATCAGTACTGTTAAAAATAAAAATAAAATAAAATAAACATTTAATAAATGACTTCTCAGATTGTGTAGAAGCAGCACCATCATTTTTTGTGCTTTTAAAGCAGTAATATTAAGAGGAAATTAGTCACCACTATAATAAACTAAACTGAAATAAAAAATATGTTTTAAATTAATATAAAATTCATACATTGTGTAGAGGAGGTACATTATTGATTTATGTTTTAACAGCAGAAATATTAAGTGGAATTAGTCACCACTGAAATAAAATAAAATGTAAAATAAAATAAAACGTGACCTCTAAAACTGTGAAAAGGAGATACCATATTAATTTACTATGGTTTTACAGCAGTAATATTAACAGCAAATCTGGTATTTTGGTGGAAAATGTTTACTATGTATTCTTTTTTTTTTTAAATCTTATCTTGTTGCCTTGAATACATAGATGAAGCATGTGAACTCACTCCTGCAGTGTGACGTATTGGTGTGGTATGAGTCCATCAATGCCGTTGTGTCGTCCCTCCCACCAGTCTTCAGACGCTCTATGAAACAGCAGCAGAGTGGCTCCTTTTTTAAAGGTCAGCTCCCGTCCAGACCGCCCCACATAGTCAAACTTTGCTATGGCCTCCACAGGCTCACCCTCTGAAAGACAGACAGACAGACAAATTCAGCATTCTGTATTTTTGTGAATAATAAAAATGAATACGCATGCATGCATTTACCCTCCTCACTCGTCTGTGTTTCCGTCCCTCCATCTTGCTCCCCCTCCTCAAACGCTCCAGGCTCACTGTACGGACTTTCACTTAAAGAACACAAAAGATTAGCAATATCCTGCAATACACTTTAAATGTGAATATGGTAATTAGTTAGGCACATAAACTCACCAGTACTCAGTATTGCTCATGCATTTCTCATAAACGGGTCCCTCCAGCTCTTTGGTGTCAGGGAAGATGGGTTCATGGTGGATGATGATGGTTTTGACGATCTCGTTGACGTGAGCCTGACATGAGACCTGGTCCAGGAGGTCTGGGGTGGGCATCAAAGTGGGGCCAAAGCATATAGCCAAGTTTCCAGGGTCCATCATGTTCTCGTCGCTGTACTGGGACAAGCTGCGATGGGAAACAAACCCATGATGCATTACGTTGTCTCCTGAGTGCATTGCTATACTTATGCATTCTCAATCAGAGCATCAGTCTGTTATTTGTGCGCGTGAGTCATAAATTCCATATCGCACCTTTTCTTTTTGCACCTTTACCCAACACTCCCGCTCCCAGCCTCACAGCACAGAGGTGGGAGAGGATTTAAATTCCGGTGTGAAAACGGATGCTTAGTTTAGCTGCATTTCTCCTATTCAATGAGACGCTTCAGCTTTGCAGCTGAGTGAGTTGTGTTTGTTTGGACGAAGCAATATTGATGAATATTTCATACAGAGTATATAACATGGAAGAATGTGTATGTGAGTTTACTTTGCTACCCTTTTGGGACAAAACTGTCAACATGAATCAGCTAAATATAGCAAAACAATTCTTTGAGGACATCTGAAATCTTTCTAAAAAAATGATTCAGAGATATAACAATAAATATAATTTTAAATGTCTTATGTAATTTATGGTAGTATTTTCAGTAAATGAAATCAGACACTTCATAAGGTTATTACCTGTTATAAAGTGACATTTGTGTGCGTGTAATAATAGGTAATAACATCTGACCTTCTAAAAATATTTATTTGCATTACCTGCGTTTCTTCTGGGGTAGTCTGTATTATTTAAAATAAACGTTAACTGAAATAAATTAAAATATATATACACACATACATGTTGGTTGTTTTCTTTTAGGGTCTGTATTAATTCATTATTATATATATTTATAAAATAATACAATACAATAAGTAATAATAATATTAGTAATAATAAATCATATTTATACCATGTTATTGTTGTTAACTGAAATAAAAAAATTCTAATAAATAGAAGAAGTACTACAATAACTAAAACTTAAATAAAATTGAATACTATACACTATAATTATATACACTTAAAAAAAAAAAAAGTTAAATGAAAATGAATATGGGAAATAAAAATAAAAGTGCAATAAAAATTAATAAAAACTATTATAGTATATCAATAACACCGATATATATTTATACTATTAAATAATTATATAATTTAATAATTACATTTAGCTTTATATGAGAGCAACATACAGTCTGTGTAGCATGTCCTCACTTTGCTAGCTATATAAATGTGTGTGAATACTCACTGGTTGAGGAATGCAAACAGGTATCTCATGACCACGAGTGTTGGCCGTGGTGTTGTGGTCAAGATCTTGCGGATGGAGAGGGCACGTTCATATAAACTCTCCATTCCTATTGAACACACAAGTTCATAAACAAGGAAAATCAGACGTCCCGTGTGCTCAAACAGACAGGGAGTCTTTTATATTCACACGAAAAGACAGCAGCTGTCCAAACTCCCCAGGAAACCCGAGTACTTAGCACCCTGTCATTTCCCGAATGCTTGTGCCACCGTTTCTCACACACACCTTTCCTTTCCTTTCCTTCCTCCATCCTGCCTCATACACATACATGCACACCTATATGATCGCAGGGAAACAAGCACTCACGGACGCAGGCGATCAGATCGTTGAACTTCTCCTTGGGGAAAAGCGGGTTGTCCAGGTTGCGGAAGTACATTTTCAGCACGCCCGCTACTGAGTTAATGTCATGGTTATTCTCCTCATCAGTCAAGGGGTCGTTGCCTGGGAAACAGTCACTCCGATGAGAGTGTATCCATAGTGATAGATCTTTTTCATTAAAATCAGTGATTTTCACATTTGAACACTGAGCTTTCAAAAAGCCATTAGTATTTATTATTAAATAATCACAATTTTAATTGTTTTCATTTAATGGAGACTGCTAATCTGTATTTAGTCACTGTATTAGTATATATATATATATATATATATATATATATATATATATATATATATATATATATATATATATATATATATATATATATATATATATATATATATCTTTTTTTTTTTTTTTTTATATTTAAAATATTTCCTAAAATCATTACAAATTACTGGGTCAGTGTCACCAATTTATTTATTTAACTGGTGATGCAGAAATAGCGCAAAAAACTCTATTACACCATAACTTTTCTTTGTTTTAAATTATTCAAAATCTTACAAATTATTTACTTTGATAATTAATAAAATAAAAAAATACAATAATATAAAATACAATAAAATAAATAAAAAGTAAAAATTTATAAAGTGTAGAGGAGGTACAGTACATATTAATGTATGGTTATATGCAAGTAACATTAAGTGGAAATTAGTCACCACTTCTATAATAAAATAAAATGTGCATTTTTTCTTTATCTAATTGGTGACACAGAAATAGTGCAGAATATTTCTTTTTAATATTATGCTATAACTTATCTATAAAACTTATCTATTACTTAAAAGTAAGATAGCTTACTTTTTTTAAATGAACTTGTTTCCTTCCAGATTTAATTTGTTTTTTAAATCCCAGATTTATATGGAGACTTTCAAAGTTCACTCTATATATTTTTGTTACTGTGACATAATATATGAGAATTATTTCACGGAGTTCACAAACCTCGTTCAAAAGAGTTCTTGATGTCATTGATTTCCACCTGTGACCCTGAAACCCTGAAAATACCCTGGTGTTGCAGACCTAGAATAATAATAAAAATTTAAAAACACCATAATTTAAGAGCTTGTCAATGCAAATGCTTGTGTGATGGATTCAATGTTTGTTTTATTTATCAGATTATATAAATTTCTTACCATATAGATTAATAAAGCGAATGCAGCTCTCTACAATCAGTGGGATGGCCTTCCCAGAATCCTGCGTGCAGATAAAAATATCCCAATAGTCATAAAGCAGCACATGGAAGTTGTACAAAATGAAATATGTGTGCTGGTTCAGGTGAAAACAGAACCGGCTGTTACCTGGTGCCTGCTGTGGGAGTTTCGACGACGGCTAAGTGGAAAAAGAGAGAGAAATACAACTGAAACAAGAGATTTAGCATTCAAAAAGGTCATGAGAACCTTTATAAATATCAAAAGGACATTGTGATGAAGAGCAGTATATGTAAAAAGGGCATTAAAAGAAGGTCAGACATAGATGATGAGATTTACCTGGTTGTCATGATGTCTGCTCTGTATCCTGTGGATATAGATATTATATTAGACCACATTTCACTCCTCAGTCATAAACTCAACTAATCTGAAAGCTCAAGTGATGTCACTTCCTCTTCATTGTATTATTTCAAATGGTGGACACAGATTATTTATCTTGGTTTTATTCACATGGATCCTTTTATATAAATCTAATGGATTTAGTGTGAATGGAAAATCAATACACATTTTATGACAAAGCTAATGCAAGTGTTAATGCACATTTTTATAATCATGTTAAACAGATAAATTGACAATGTTTTGCTAGTTGCGCATAAAAAAATGCATATCATTTTTAAATATATATTTACATAAACATTCATAATGAAAATGTATTAAAAATGTATCAAAAATATTTCAATGAGTTTGAATTATTTTAATATTTATTTTTTATATTATTATTATTAGTAGTAACAGTACTAGTAGCAGCAGTATTAATATTAACATTAAAATGGAATTTAATAAATCAAAAAGATTTACAAATGAAAAATTAAATGAAAATAAGAATATAATAATAATAATTATTATTATTCTCCATTCTCATTGTCTCATTATTAGCAGCCACAGCAGCAGTAGTTGTATACAACAGTAAATAATAAATATAATCATAATAATTACACATTTACAGTAAAATGCAACATCACCTTCAGCTATGCTCCTCTTCAGCATGTCGTGTTTGGCTTGTAGTTTAGCGATGAGATTACTGCCTTCCAGATACTCCTTCAGCTTCTGCAGCCACACAAATACACACAGTCAATAATAATCCAATTACACTGAAAATTAATGATCTAATTAGTCCCGGTCATCCTTCAGTAGCCATAAACTAAGTATAAAGATACTGACATTGCTTTAGGCTAAAACAAGACCATTGATTCAGGGGTCACAACGCTACAAATCTACAGTGTAAACAGATCATTGGCTGCAAAGTGTAAATGTAAGGAGAATAAATATGGTGTCTTTGCTCTTTTCTGTGTCAGATGCAAGTAAATGTCTTATTAAATGCTATATTTCCAAAACAGGCCCTATTTGAGTGAGTGTGTGTGGGCCAACATTTACTGTGAAATAGAAGAGCTCTGTTTCCTGCTGATTGGCGCGTCTCTTGGCCAGGCTGGGTTTGCTGAGGTAAGTGTCTGATACGCTGGATTTGACCGACTCAGTGGAGCGACTGTGCTGGAAGCTCTCGGACACATCGTAGTCTTCCATGTTCACCATGTCCTGGATAGTGCTGAGCGTGGCCTCCGACGTCTTTTTCACCTTCAGAGGGAACATAGATTGTTACTGAAGTGGTGGTGCCACTGTACATTAATACACACCACTGCACTGAATCATTAGCTCAGGGTCATTTTAATCCAAGGACAGTTTTCACGTTTCGGACAAAACAGGTGTGAATGGGATCCAAACCAGTTTGTGATCCAATTACACATCATAAACTATAAGTTACATTTTCTGCCTGATTAAACCCTTAAAGGTCTAGTTCACCTAAAAATGAAAATTCTGTCTTAATTTACTCGTCGAATGAGTTTCTTTCTTCTGTTGAACAAATGAAGACATATAACTAAATCAGTTGCTGGTAGTCATTGACTTCCATAGTACGGAAACATACAATGCAAATCAATTGCTACCAGCAATCGATCGGTTACTAACATTCTTCAAAATATCTTCTTTTGTGTTCAACAAGAAAGAAATTCAGGTTTGGAATAACTTGAGGGTAAGTAAACAATGACAATTTTCATTTTTGGGTGAACTAGACCTTTAAAATTATTTTATTAATGTAAGTTAATGTATTTAAGTTTCTAAGTATTTAAGACTGAATAAAAAAAAAAGGTAACGGTGACTTTTTATCTCACAATTGTGAGTTTATATAATGCAATTCTGAGGAAAGCCAGTCAGAAAGTCAGAATGAATTATTTAGTCAGTAAACTCACAATTGCGAGAAAAAAAGAAAAAAAGTCACAATTATCACAATTGCATTTTTTTATTCAGTGGTGGAAATGGGCTTCCATAATTTACAGTATGCACTTGAATTAAAAAAGGTTAAATTTCTCCAGTCAATAATTAAATGATATTTTGGAATTATTCGGAAGCAATAATTTGTACATTGTGTTTTTTTGAAAGAAATTAATACTTTTATTCAGCAGAGACACTTTAAACTGACCAAAAGTGACAGTAAAGACATTTATAATGGTACTATATGGTATTATGGAGATAATGCTGTTCTTTAGAATTTTTATTAATCAAAAATCCTGAAAAAACATCACTTTTTCCACTAAAATATTATGCAGTACAACAGCTTTCAACATAGACTATAAGAAATGTCTCTTGAGCAAAAAAAATCAGCATATTAAAATTATTTCTGAAGGATCATGTGACACTATATTCAAGCTTTGTCATCACATAAATAAAAAATAGAGAAAAATAATAATAGAAATACTGTAATATTTCACAATATTATTATGTTTACTCCAATTTTGATTAAATAAATTAGTATTATGTACAACTACAATAGTTTGTTGTACTTTTGTTTTGTGACAATCACACACTGTATTCAGGAATTGGTCTGTAGTCATCTAGAGAAGCGAGGATTTAGGAATATCCCGCACGCACATCCGTACACCCCTCGGTCTCCACAGTCTAAACTCACTGCAGCAATACAGCGTTCATCAGCACTTCTGCTCTGCCCTTCACATGCTGAGAGCTGCAGGAAACAGCTGGCCTGCCAACAACCAGCGATAAACAACCATACACTCCAACAGAGACTGAGAAGATGGAAACAATATGTATGAATGTGTCTGGAGCTGTGAAGGAGAGCGCTGGTGTGCATATATAATACCTGACGACAAAGAGAGAAGGAACGAGAGAGGGGAAAGGAGAAATGGAGAAGGTGTGTACGCCTGTCATCTCATTCTTTATCCTCAGTGGGGGAACTGCAGCTGCCGAGGTGCTCATTCAAGTGGAAGGGATGTGTGTGTCTCACCTCTTCATTTTCGATCTTCAGTGTGGAGAGGCGCGACTGCAGCTGCTGGAATCGGAGGAGGAGCTCGGCTTGCACCTGCGGCAATTCTGTGATTTGACTCACCTGAAATATCAACAATGCATAAATACACATTACAGAAACCGCTCAGCAGAACAAACAAATCATTTGATCTTATTTATTATTATAGTGGCCTTTTTGCCATTATCAAGGACATGGATAGTAAAAAAAAAGGACAAGAAATGATAGGGAGAACAGCGTGGTGTTGGATAAAATATGTTGCGAGCCAGACTTGAATTTGCATTGTCCATGTGACCACCAAGCCTCTGCATATCAGAGCATGCATGATAAATAAAAGGCCACAGTTTTGACTAAATTTGACATAAAAATTCTGTGTGAAATTGGATGTGTCAATTAACAAGCGCAACCATATATATATCAATATAGGTATGTTTTGTTCTCAACACTTTAAAATTAATATATTTGTATAAATATTAGTGTATGTTTTTAGATTCTGTAAGTGGTCACCACTTTTAAATCGCCCTTTTGGCTTCATGAATTAATTTTAAAATGGTCCTGTGGTGTGACAAATGAGTTAAGAAAAAAAAACACGAATAATCCATTTGGCCGCAATTATTATGAGGTCATTAAACGGCATGTACAATAATTATAATACAATTGGAAAATGCAATTTAAAACAGTTTTAGGAAGACAATTAAGACTTCCATATGCTTCATTTACACAAATAAGCAAAGCTTTAGCTTATTTATGCTTATTAATGCTGAAAATCTCATTATTATGTGAAAGCACATCACATTGCAGGAATAAAAATGGAAGTAGTTCCACATAAACATTGTAAGTTAAATGAATAGTATAAGGCAAAATTCTCCATCTTCCTAAATTAAAAGCATTGTAATTACTTCTTCGGGGGTCATGATTCTCAATTAGAACTGAATGTTTTAGTTAAGAAATTGACTTTTCCAAATTAGTTTAGTTTTGAATTACAATGTTTATAAAATATTAGGATTTTCTTTTTCTTCATTTTTGACCCCATTTATGTAATCCCACAGTTCACAATCTAGGTCAAGCACAGGACAATTTCAAACTTTTACATTTAAAAAAAAAATCATTTAAATAAACAATATTATGGTTTGAGATAAAAATATTTTCTTTTTTGCTATTCAGCCAAATTAAGAAGATATGATAGTAAAAGTCACACTAATAGCACAAATTCATTCCTTTTCTACACTGAAGTCAATGTACTGGAAATGACATGTATATATGCAGTTTGGACACTAGGTGGCATGTGACCTGGTCTCCCATGTGTGGCTGAAAGGAGAAGCGTGCAGGAGGGGTGAACGCTGTAGGGTGAGTCTCCATAAAGCGCTGCCGGTCATTACTGGGGTCCAACCCCTCCACAGCCCCCTCCAAAATATCCAGGCCTTCGTGCCGAGAGGTTTCCAGGCTGTATTCTGCTGACAAGTAGGTGCGCAATGCCCTGCTCAGGCCAGCATGGTAGCCGAGGTCACAACACTGTTAAAACAAACACACACACTCGATTTTAATGGAGAAGAGAACATGAATAGTCTGGATTTGTGTGGAGCTGTCAGTCAAACCAGATTACGACGGATGAGCCATTGCTTTAAAGCATTTATCTAGAAATTATCCTCCAGGGCTTGTGTTCTGAGGGTTAATTTGAAGGGTTTTTCATCAAGGCTTTTACTGTATCTCACTTCCCACCCCCACACAATCTCTCTCTCCCTCTTTTACCCACCCACGTACACAAATTCTCCTGCTGTCTTTATCTCAGTGTGAGCAGGTTTGACCTCTGTGAAGGTCAAAGAGACGCAGCGCTCCGATCGGCCAGATACTGCTGACCACCATCAGCCTGCTACAAACTCTAATGAGCAAAACAACAGACACAGCAAACCCAGTGTGAGAAATGGCTCCTCTCTTTACCACTGAGGAATCTTCTGGCCTCACTGAACACTAGATTAAGTGTGCTCGATATTTAATAGGATCTTATAGGACTTTGTGTGTGGAAAGCAGGTAGTATGCAGTATGTTTTCTGCGCACAGTATGCACATTTACTGATGAATTACTACAGCTGTGAAAACGATAAGTATGTAACAATAGTATACCAAAGTATGCAACCATAGTACACTTCATGGGACACTCTGTCCCACAATGCAATGCACCCAACTTCACCTTCCATCTTCAATGGAACTGATGATAGACAGAACGATAGACAGAATAATAGATAGATGATAGAAAGAAAGAACGACATGCAAGATGATAGATAGAATGATAGAAAGACAGAAGAGCAATAGAATGATAGAATGATAGAAATAGAACGATAGACCGATAGACAGAACGATAGATAGAACGATAGATAGATAAATAGAATGACAGACAGACAGATATATAGAACGACAGACAGATAGAACGATAGAACGACAGACAGACAGAACGACAGACAGAACGACAGACAGACAGAACGACAGACAGAACGATAGAACGACAGACAGATAGAACGATAGAACGACAGACAGACAGAACGATAGAACGACAGACAGACAGAACGACAGACAGATAGATAGAACGACAGACAGATAGAACGATAGACAGACAGAACGACAGACAGAACGATAGAACGACAGACAGACAAATAGACAGAATTAGAACAATAGATAAAATTATAGATAGAAAAGAATGACAGGACATAGAATGAACGACAGAACAATATATAGAATGACAGATAGACGAAAGACAGATAGAACAATATATAGAATGATACATAGATAAATAGACCGACTGGTATACAGATAGTCTGAATGAACAATAGAACGAAAAATAGAACAAACAATACAACGATAGAATGATAGATAGGTGGATAGATGGATAGACAGACAGTTTTAGGACAGTATATCCTGTGCAGTAGTCAGGAACAAGTGTGCTAGTATTCCATTCTAAAGATGGCCTGTTTCAGAATGTGCTAATGTGTGCTTGTAATTAAAGGCTTAATCTCCATCCCTTCCTGCCTGTTACAGGGTGCGTTTGTCTCTAATTAAAGGCAGTGGAGGCTGCCTTAATTAGTGATTATTAATCAGGACTATAATTCATTACTGTGCTTGGTGAAAAAGCAAATAAACAACCATAGCACCATGCCCTTCATGCAGTGGCAATTTCCTGCCGTCGACTCACAATCTGTGCATTACAGTAGCAGGTCTAATCAGATACTCACATCAATCAAATGCGACAGGTCTTGGATGTAATATTTAAACAGAGAAGCATTTGTGGCCTCCAGAGTCAACAGATACTCATTCCGAGCTTTCAGAACCTTCAGTTTGTTCTCTGAGTACTTGGCTTGGCGCTGGGGGAAAAAAAGAGAAAGAGAGGCTGAAGGAGAAAAAGAAGGACAAAGTGTTGAGTAAGTGCTATATCTCCATCAAGGCAAGAAGATAAAATGTTTTTATTGACGGCCTATTGACTAACTTGTTTCTAATGGAAGTGTGTTAGCACAGTGAGGCTTGGCTTATGTCTGCATCTCTGTGATTGTAATTGCTCCTTTAATTAAAGTTCCTCGGCTGCTGGTAAAACCCACAGATCTTTTACAGCAACATTATAGTTAAATCAAGCAAGCATCCTGAACATATAGTGTCAATAGGGTCACAGTTTATTAATTTTTACATTGGGATGATATTTGTGTAAAGATGTACACTACCATTCAAAAGTTTGGGGTCAGTAAAAAGATTAGGAAAGAAATTCAAATCAAGGCTGCATTTGATCAAAAATACAGTAAACAAATATTGTGAAACAAAAAAATATTGTGAAATAATATTAACATTTAAAGTAACTGGGATGTAAAGCTGAATTGCTTCAGTCAGATGAATAGAAAGTTCAAAAGAACAGCATTTGTTTTAAAATAAAAATCAGTTTTACTTTATCAATATTTCATATATGTCACTTTTGAGCAATTTAATGCATCCTTGCTGAATTAAAAAAGCCTTTGAATGGTAGTGCGTACACATATTACATTTATATGTGAACCAAACTGTTTTATGCTCATACAATGCCTCAAACGGAAAAACGCACTGTTGACTCTGTCCATCGGGATATCCTGTCTGCCTATTCTGTCCAATACTGTAACAATTGCTCATTTTAACCTCTCCTCTCCCTTATGAAAGAGAGAAATGAATGCAGTACCAAACTGTAGTGAACACACGGTGTGTCATGGGGCTGTTTGTACTGGAAAATTAATGTTCTGTACAGAGACGACTACTATATATATATATATAGAATGCTTTATTTACACAGTCTGACATTATAGTCTCCCGAGTCAGTTTATACTGGTGTGAGACCATACTGTGCCCTAAAAACATGGTTATCAATGGTTTTTGGTTACAGAATAGTTTGCAAAATGGCTGCTCTTCTTTGCTTTTTTCCCTAGACTCTGCAGTGAACATTTCTATAAATATGCTCTGATCGCACATGCTGTAGCTGTACTAGGATCTAATGGAATGAGTTCAAAATGACACATGTACATTTTGGAAAACATTGACGTTATATTGCATTTCCACTCAAATCACATAAAAAAACAAAAAACATTAATATAGTGTTAAATCAACCAGGCATATAAAAAATTCTCAGTACATCTTCAGAACCAACATTATAATGAAGCATCAAATCATCTAAGAAAACAAGAGCAACAAAATAGGCTAATTTTCAGGTTGGTTATGCATAAATCAGGAATTATTCCCACATAAATGTCCACCGAATTACTCCATAACTCCAGTTCACAGTATTTCATCAAGACAAATGAACTTTGCACTATTTCTGGAAACACATCTGGCACAATCAAATTCAAGGAATCTAATTTTCATAGTGGATAATACACTCTTAGATTGCAAACAATTAAACACATATTAGCCATCACACATGAAGATCCCTCCAAAACAACGGGAAAGCACGCAGCAAAAGATGTGGAACTCACCTTCTCTTTCATCTTCTGGATTTTGCGGGCAGCGTTGCGCCGTTGGTGGCGATCTTCGGTGCGCAGACTGAAGACGGCCTCTCCACCCCGGCCCTGTCGCTCACCTTGCCTCTCTGCCTCCTTTAGTTTATTCTCTGCACTTAGAGTCTCAGAGTGATACATGTGATACGTCTTCATCACCTGCAGAGGGCAGAGCAGATGGAAAACTACATTACCCACAATCCCACATATCCAAGCCCAAAAACTTTGAGCACAATAACCCGTCCTACTGAGTTAATCGGATTCATAAATGTTTGTTGTGCATCTGTGTCCACATGGATGTGTGTGTAATGATTGCCATACGAAAAAAATTAAGAAATTTAGCATTACATTACTTGCTCACCAATGGACACTCTGCAGTGAATGGGTGCCGTCAGAATGAGAGTCCAAAAACATCACAATAATATAGCTGTGTGTTTTGTTATATTTGTATACTGATATGAAGGATTAAAACCTGCTATTCACATCTATATTTCCCCAAAACAGTTCATAATAAACAGTTCAGAATCAGAATCAGCTTTATTTGCCAAGTGTGCACAAACACACAAGGAATTTGTTGTGGTTTTTAAGAAGCTCTTGGTACATACATGCATACATGCATACATATCTGACATGACAACAAAAACATTTAAATAAGACTGAACAATAATATAGTCCGGGTGATATGTAAAAATTTTGTAACTTTTTCATAAAAGCATGAAATTTGGTACACTTGTATAGTTTGCGGCCCTAAACATTTTCAGAAATGGCAACCATCGCAAAAACACCTTGTGGTTGCCATGGCGACAATTTTACTTTCCGCCATAACCAAATTATGTATTTTGTGTCATATCTCCTGAACCAAATATGATAGCACAGAAAAGGTGATGTCTACCCCTATGTTTTGATGGTGAAGGATTACAATCATACCATACAATCATACACAACAACATAAACTGTTCAGGTGAAGAGTTAATGGTGAAATCAGCAATGAGCATCACAGTATCACAGCATTTACCAAAGTCCATATTATGGCTATTCATTTTTTCTTTCTTTGATAATTAACTAATATTTTATTCAATAATACATACATTATTCAATAATACAAAAATATATATTTTTTCAAGAATACTATCATATATTTCAGATATAAAAAAATCATCTCAGGTAAGTGTATTTTCAATACATTCTTATTCTCTCTCAACAACGCTCTAACATCACACGCAGACGGCAACGCAATCAGGTGAACAGTTAATGGTTAATCTAGTGACTTTATGAGAAGGATTATAATGAAATCTCAGAAGATGCAGAATGAAATTTCAAACAAATTTAATGTAAATTTAATTTACAATCACTCTCTGGGACCAGAGTTGTCTATTATGTTGTCCACAAGGAGGAAGCCAGAGTCCTGAATGCGGGTGGGTACACGGCACGCAGGTGAACCACTAATATTTGATGAAACTGGTGGAATAATATTTATGTGTAGGGCGTGGTGCGGGTGCAGGCTGGACAGTGACAAGCATGGGCGGGTTGCGGGTCCAATAACCAACACTATTTCGACTCGGTCCAGTACACGCTGAGCAATGTAGCCAATCACGCTGCCACTGATTGACAGCTGTAGTGACTATATTAAAGGGGGTGCTCTTTGCTTGCTTTCTGTATTTAATCTCTTCAAAATTTGAATAAAAGTTTTAATAAATTAGTTTTTTCTACCTCATGTAGGAGATTTAATGCAGGTGTGGTTCGGGTTGCTGTTTTTATGTCAAATGGGTCAGGTATAGGATTAAATTAGTGTTGCTGTCAGATAACGTGTCGGGTGTTCTGTTAATTACTGCAGGTGTTGGATGATAATTTCACCAAAAAGGAAAGGTGAACGAAATTGCCTCTCTGTGATGTTACCACAAGGCATCGCTTACAGATCTCAGGCTTATGGAGGGGATGTAGATTGTAGATTCGTAAGAGTGAGGAGGAAGTAGGAGGGTGCTGAACCTGTGGCTATTCTGTACGCAAACATCAATGTCTTGAACTTGATGCGAGCCACAACCGGTAGCCAGTGCAGGGAGATAAAGAGAGGTGTGAAGTGAGCTCTTTTGGGTTCATGGGAGAGCAGTCATGCCACTGCATTCAGAAACAACTGTCGAAGTTTGTTTGCGCATGATGGATGTCCAGCTAGAAGAGGATTGCAACAGTCCAACCTAGAAATGACAAGGGCCTGGGCAAGTATTTATGCAGCATGCTCTGTTTGAAAGGGGCTGATCCTCCTGATGTTGTGCAATGCAAACATGCATGATCGAGCTGTCTTTACAATATGGTCCTTGAAGGTCAGGTGGTCACCAAAGAATAATTTTTGATGAACCTAGCAGGATGATGAAATCATGCTGTAGAGTCGGAGTGGCAGCGAAAACGAGAAGCTCAGTCTTATCCTAACCAGCTGCATCACTGTGTGGTATGGCGCTTGCAACGCATCCTGCCGCAAGTCACTTCAGCGCATAGTGAGAGCAGCTGAGAAGATCGTTGGTGTCTCTCTCCCCTCCCTCCAGGACATTTACAGCACCCGTCTCACCCGCAAAGCCCTCCGCATTGCAGGTGATCCCACCCACCCGACACACAGCTTCTTCAGTCTGCTGCCATCAGGGAGGAGACTGCGGAGTCTCCAGGCGAGGACCAGCAGACTGAAGGACAGCTTCATACATCAGGCTGTCAGGAAGCTGAACTCCCTCCCGTCCTTGACCCCCCCCCTCTTTTACCCCATGCAACACTGAACTCTGACACTATGAGCTCCCCACACCCCCAGGGCCAGGGCCAGGGCCAGGGCCAGGGCCAGCCCCCCCCCCCCCCCCAACAACTTAAAAACTGTGACCAGCGCCTGTCATTTGTGCAGCATTGGACTGATCACTACCTCATCCACCATTGAATGCAAACTACCTCTTCAGATAGTCTGATATAAGGACTGTTCTCCCTACTGACAAGCTCTTCTTGCACTACACATATCTGCACAGTTTTGTTTTATTTAACTGGTTTGCACTCTACCTATTCTGCCATGTGCCTTATGCCACTTTATCTTTTTTATTTTTCTACAATGTCCTCAGATTGATAAGCTCTTTTTGCACTACAAATATATCTGCACAGTTTTGTTTTTATTTAACTGGTTTGCACTCTATCTATTCTGCCATGTGCCTTATGCCACTTTATCCATTTCTTTATTTTTCTACAATGTCCTCATTTGTATAGCTGTATAGTTGTATGTACATATGTTTAAACTGTATTATCTGTATTTGAACGTGTTTAATGTTAACTGTATGCACCAAGGGTCTGAGAGTAACGCAATTTCAATTATCTGTATGTATGTGCCGTACATGTGGAAGAATTGACAATAAAGCAGACTTGACTTGACTTTGCCAGGCTGAGCTGCAGGTGATGTTCTTTCATCCATGCCGAGATGTTTGTCAGGCAGCCTGAGATCCATGCAGCTACTATTGGATTGAGTGGTTGAAATGAATGATAGAGCTGTGTGTCATCAATGGTAGAATTTTGTAGGAGAAACCATGTGCTTGTATAATGGGTCCCAGTGATGTAGTGTATATGGTGAAGAGCTGATCCCCAAGGAAACCCTGTGGCCAGTTGATGTTCTTTGGATAGCTCTCCTCCCCAGGAAACCCTGAAAGACCTACCTGTGAGATAATATTCAAACCAGTGGAGTGCAGATCCGGTAAATGTGATGATTCACAGTATCAAAAGTGGCAGATGGATCCAGCAGAATAATAATAATATAATAATAATAATATATAATAATAATAATAACTGATTATTTGGAATCAGCTTTCACTATCTGCAGGGCTACAATGACCGACAGCAAAGCAGTCTCAGTTGAATGGTCACTGCTGAAACCAGATTGATTAAAGTTCAGGTGGTCATTCCGTGAAAGAAATAATATAACTGTGTCTATAAAGGTGTGAACCAAATGGTCCATTCCATTAGAATAACAAAGAAACAGCATTCCTCAGGAACGTCTTGTAGATTGCAGGATCTCCAGCAGGAAGGTCCTAACAGTATTGATTCTAGCCCTTTTGTCTTCAGGTATACAGTTATATCCCACAGCCAGAACTTTGGGAGAAGCTAGGATTCATACAAGGGTTAAGATTGTTTGAAGGAAGACATGCTAACATCGCTACTGAAGAACTGCTACACTACCATCTTCAATAAATTCTTCTCCCCAAAAAATTTTGGTCAAGCATACTTAATTATTTATATTAGTGAAATCTATTACATTGGCGAGCCACCCAAAAGACTGCTCAGCAAATGTAAAGTCCATGTAAAGCGCTTTGAGTACTCAGAAAAGCACTAAATGTAACTAATTAATAATTAATTAATTCAAACATCCTTTTATTGTACTGTTGAATAAAATATTAATTATCAAAAGAAAGAAAACAAAAACAAAAGCCATAATATGGACATTTGTAAATGCTGTGATACTGTGATGCTCAGATACTGTTATTTCCTTCTTACATGGCTGATTTCACCATTAACTCTTCACCTGAAAAGTTTATGGTGTTGTGTATGGTATCATTGTAATCCTTGACCGTCAAAACATGTAAATCCTTCTCAACGGGGACACAAAACGGCTTACATGAGAGCTGCAGTGAGGTGGAATCTTCCTGAACTTTGAGTACTTTGGTTCAGAGAATTAATCTCATTTTAGTGCGCATTCCTCATGTTAGAAGTAAGCTCAGCTGACAGACTTAATGTGCGCTGTGTGTTTTTGTTTTATCAAGGTTATTTATGCAAGAGCTGCTGGCTTTTAAGACTTCAGTCCTGTCAGACAAGCTCACATTCAGGTCAAATATTCACAACAGCACATAAAAACAATTACAGACGAATAAAATTTCTGTCAACAGGAAAAGTTCCCACCCAGTTTAAAGTCAGCTTTAAAATGGAAAAAAACTCATTCATGCATGCATTTCTTTTTTCAGTTTTTTTTAACGTTTTTTGCACATTTTTGAGCCAATCAACTGAGCTGTACAGGTAAATGTCATGTGGCTGATTTCTCTAAGGCTGGACGAAAAGATAGTTATTAACGAATGGTTTGGAGCTGTATGCGTTCCTGTGGTACCATCACATCAAAGACAGAAGTTGTAAACATTTCTAAGTCCATCTCATGCTGAATATTCATACTGGTCTTTTCAGAAACTATAGAATTGTTTAAAATAAAAATCTACAGATGCTGCAGACAAAAGCAAAACTTCTTTCATGAAGCAAAAAGCAACAGAAATTTTAGAACTAGTAAATGAAAGATAGATGAAAGCTATACAGTTGAGTTCTGGAAGAAGAGAAGTGAGAGACTGAGAGTGTCAGTGATGGAGGGGTGAATTACGTATTGATGGAATGACAAAATGTGAGAGAAAAGCACCAGCAAAGGGATGGGATGGAAAAGTAATCCAAAAAGAGATTGAACAGATGATGAGAGAGAATGAGACAAGCTCACCGTGTAGAGTTCGTTAAGAATCTTCATCAGGTCTTCTTGCAGCTGGAAAATGATCTCTTTGCTCTGTGGGCCAAAAAAAAAACCCAAAACACAAGTTGTGTTATAATGGACAGAGAGTAACGGCCGAGCTGGGTCAAACTCAAATATACAGCCAAGAATTGCTGTCCTCGCTTTGTCAATTCTGAACTAGTCTCAGCCTCAGACGTCACGCCCACGGAACGTTGTCTAAACATCTGATGCATATGGCACACTTTTCGGGAAACACTTCAGGAATGTCACATATATATATATATATATATATATATATATGTATATGTGTGTGTATATATATATATATATATATATATATATATATATATATATATATATATATATATATATATACACACACACATATACATATATATATATATATATATATATACACACACACAGGAAACCAACATGAATACAAAGATAGCATTTATATGAACTTACACATTTTAAACTAGTTTTTTTTTTCCCAGTATCTTAGTATCTGTATCTTACACTCTTATTGGTCGTTGACCCTTCTACTATTGTTATTCCATTAGTGCTGATCTACTAAAGTGTTGTGCAGAAAAAGAAATTCGCTTCCTATAAATAAAGCACCACTGTGTTGGATTCTACAGAGACAATGGCTGAATAATGATTAGTGAATTCACATAAAATGAAACCACAGCCATGCACACAATCTGAGAAAGCGGCATTTAAGAGTCTGATAATTATACTGAACAAATTAAAATAAACTGCTAGGAAAAAATTCTAACACCACTGTGACTAGAGAGCAAAAGGTTGTTCACATTTTAATGATCCAAAGGAGAAATGTGCTTAAAATATCAAGAGGTTTTGTCTCCCACCAACACTATTTTTAACGAATGCATATTTTTTCCAGGTTTAATTTTGATGTAATTATACGAGCATCCCATCACATTATAGTACAGACAGGAACAACCTTCCCAGCTGACCTGTGTTTGACCTCACCTTCTTGAGCAGACGCATGTTGTCCTCGCTGACATGCGTGAAGCGTGTGATGACGTTGTTGAGGTAAAGGTCACTGAGTGTGGCGTGGTCCTTACTCTCCCTCCTCACCTGGTTCAGCAGCAGATACCAGCAGTTCACGGGAGAAAGCAAGTTCTGGTCCTTCCTGAAAGCCATGTTAAAGTGGGCTTTTAATATGTAGAAGGAAAAAGTAATACACAATACATATACTAGAAAAGAAAGCTCTTACCAACCGTTTGCCAGTTGCATTTGATTATTTTATTCATTTATTTACCATGTTAACTTTTAAGAAAAGTTTAAATCAAAATATAGAACCTCTAATTATATATTATTTAAAAAAAAAATTCATGCAATATATAAAGGTAGAGGTATTTGCAAGCATTCTTTAATTATATTTAGTAAAATATATAATCTTAAAAATGTTTTCTGAAATATTTGCTTACAATGTGCTCATTTCTCAAAACAATAAATGCTACTGATTTGATATCTTGTGATATAAGACAACATTCATACATTAAGTGATCTCAATGTAAATTTCTTTTTTGCTGTCGTTGTATATACAAACCGAATTCCGGAAATGTTAGGATATTTTTTCAATTTAAATAAAATGAAAACTAAAAGACTTTCAAGTCACGAGCCAATATTTTATTCACAATAGAATATTGATAACATAACAAATGTTTAAACGGAGAAATTTTTACAATTTTATGCACAAAATGAGCTCATTTCAAATTTGATGCCTGCTACAGGTCTCAAAATAGTTGGGACGGGGCATGTTTACCATGGTGTAGAATATTTTCAAAATAGTTTGAAGACGTCTGGTTCCATTCTTGCCTGATATAGGTTTCCAGCTGCTGAAGAGTTTGTGGTAGTTTCTCACGTATTTTTCGCCTAATGATGGGCCAAATGTTCTCTATAGGTGAAAGATCTGGACTGCAGGCAGGCCAATTCAGCACCCGCACTCGTATACTACGAAGCCATGCTGTTGTAATAGCTGCAGTATTTAGCCCACAGGGCACGACGGCGCTTTTGGACCATGTTCACATATGGCTTCCTTTTTGCATGATAGAGCTTTAGTTGGTTTTAGTTCGTGCCATCATCTGCAGATGGCACGGTGGATTGTGTTCACCGACAGTGGTTTCTGGAAGTATTCCTGGGCCCATTTAGTAATGTCAATGACAGAATCAATGCCGATGAGTGATGCCGTGTTGTCTGAGGGTCCGAAGACCACGGGCATCCAACAAAGGTCTTCGGCCTTGTCCCTTACGCACAGAGATTTCTCCAGTTTTTCTGAAACTTTTGATGATGTTATGCACTGTAGGTGATGCGATTTGCAATTTGACGTTGAGGAACATTGGTTTTTAAAGTATTCCACAATCTTTTTATGCACTCTTTCGCAGATTGGAGAGCCTCTGCCCATCTTTACTTCTGAGAGACTGCCTCTCTAAGACATCCCTTTTATGTTACAGACCTCATGTCATGCCAACTTTTTTGAGACCTGTAGCAGGCAACAAATTTGAAATGAGCTTATTTAGTGAATAAAAGTGTAACATTTCTCAGTTTAAACATTTGTTATCTATGTTCTATTGTGAATAAAATATTGGCTTTTGTGATTTGAAAGTCTTTTTAGTATTGATTTTATAAAAATGTAAAAAACATCCCAACATTTCCAGAATTCGGGTTGTATACTGTCAAGCTTAAAATCACAAATAACAGTGTCTTTGTGATATTCAAAGTGAATATCTTCATCTCTACTGCAGGACTCTATGGGTGGCCCTGGATTTGCTGTACATGCTGTTTTTGTGAGTGCCGCTGTGGCTTTTATCAAGTAGTCATCCAAATTCACTAATGAACCATTTCGTATTCATCCTCAAGAAAAGCTCAGGCTTTGGTGAAGATTTCAACTGCAGTTCACTGAATTGACTGGTTGAGGATGTTAAGAAAATGTCCTACAACCCATAAAATCTCTATAGATGACTCCCAGCTGAACACACTCATAAAATCTTCATAATAAATGACTCATTAGGGAATATATCAACATAGAAACCACTGACGACAAGTTAATGCTCTGAATCTCATTCCATATAAAAAAATTATATTCCTCAATTTTCCATAATATATTTGATGCATGAATTCACAAACTGAATAAGAGTATTACATATGACAGCCTCTAAAATTATTTCAACTCAATGCACACTAAAATGATTAAATATATATGCATTAAACAAGAAAATATCTGACATATCAGAGGCATTTTCAAGACAGCACAACATTAAAAAGCATCTGCTTTGCAAAAATTAAGAAAAAAGGAGTGCAGAGCTTTTTTTTCTTGAGTTGATACAGCGCAGTAATTTCTTTAAAAAAAATTAATTAATAAAATATTTATGAATACTGAAGAGTTTTTTGGAAAAAAAATACAGTAAAACATTAATATTGCTAAATATGTTTACAATTTAAAATAACCATTTTCTATTTTAATATATTTTAAAAAGTAATTTATTCCTGTGATCAAAGCTGAATTTTCAGCATCATTGCTCCAGTCTTCAGTGTCACATGATCCTTCAGAAATCATTCTAATATGCTGATTTGCTGCTCAAGAAACATTTTTGATTATTAACAATATTACAAACAATTGTACTGCTTAATATTTTTGTGAAAGTGATTTTTTTCACGATTCTTTGATCGATCAAAAATTCGAAAAGAAAAGCATTTCTTTGAAACTAAAATCTGTAACATTATAAAAACATCTATAACATTATAAATGTCTTTACTATCACTTTTGACCAGTTTTATGCATCCTTGCTGAATAAAAGTATTTAAAAAATCTGACTGATCCCAGACTTTTGTATAACTATGTTTTTTACTGCCAAAAACTGCATTGAACTGCTGTCTGCGCAAATTGCTCATTTTTTCTGGAGAGTGAAGGTGGTTTAACCACCTGCCAACGTGAAGGTAAAAGACGCCATTTTGTTTCACACACTTGATCTTCTATATTAGTAATGGCTGTTGCGAAAAGACAATGGGAAGCCATTTTGGACCAAAGAGGCAAATGTCTTCAGCAGCCAGTGACTAATCACAAAGCTCAGCAGGTATCCGATGGGACAGCCCCATGAGGACCAGCACACTAACAGTGCCCAGCACAAGGAAAAAAAATGCTACAGAAGAGAAACTGTGAAACTCCCTCTCTCTCTCGCTCATCCCTCATCGCTCTATTTTCCCAGCAGAATGTTATCTGCATTAATGAGACAGCAAATACACAGATGCCCACACACACACACACAAGAACAATAACTACAGCAGACACAGCAATCGCCTTTCCTCTGCCATCTCTGATTTTTCAAGCATGAAGCTGCAGAGCATCATGGGTAAAATATTCCAGACATCGCCCTAATCCACCGCAAACCATAGTCGAACAAAACAGGGAGGGAGAAATGATTTGGAAGTGAACGAAAGGAAAGGAAATAAGCACCTGAACCAAACGATTCACCACTGATTTGTTTCTAGAAAATGACTCTTGAATCATTCATGTGCATTCACACTCTGGCTCTCTCTCTGTCACACACACACTTATAACTTCACTCACTTGTATTGTTGGTGGTCCTTGGTGCTGCGGGTTTTGGCCATGAATCGTTCGGCGAGCTTCTCCAAGTTGCGTGAATATTCGCTCTCGATCTCGGCTTTCTTCCTGAAGAAATCCTGCAGGTCCTGGAGGAGCTGAACCCGCATGTCCGTCTGCTGCTCCAGACATTTCTGCTGCTCCACTAACTGAGACCGTATCTCTGCTCACACACACACACACAAAGAGTTATGTTAGCTAATCAACAACGGCTATTTCAAACGACAGTGTTTGATTCTCAATGACAGCTGCAGTGCAAGTAACACCACATGGCAAGTTTGGGAGCAACTTCAACACAATGTGGGCACTGATGGGTGAAGTTGTGCTCCCTGAACCAGAGATTTTCCTTCTAACAAGTCGGTCTGGATTCGTCCTTAACAACACACTGGTTATCACACTCACTGCCGTTGCCAAGACAACAGGTAGTGGAGTGGAGTATCCCATGGGGATTAGTGTGTGTGTGTTTAATAGGAAGAGGAATTCTGGATTCACCATCCTAGTTCTCATCTCCACTTCTCCTCAAACTCCACACTCCTTTTCTTTATATAGGAATAGTTCAGTCAGAATTCAAATGTTTGCATTTACCTACGGTCATGCTATTACAATCTCATTGCTGTTTCCATACAAAGGCAGTATATAATAGTCCAGACTCATGCGTTTATAATCTAATTCTTATGAAAAATTAGACAAGAAAATATCGTATAGTACCATTTATTTTCTAGACAGCCCAAATACACCTAAAAAAGAATTAAAATAAAATAAAATAATGAATATATATGAAACTATAAAGACAGCAGAAAACACTGTTTAATATTAAGGCAGGAAATATAAACTGCATATACAAGTTTAGGGCCATTAAAATACCAAGGCAGCATATAATTAAAAATATAGCATTAAAATGTCATTATAAGTAAAAATTATTTTTACATTTTTTAAAATGCAATTTATTCCTGCTAAATTTTCAGAAGCCATTCTCCATTCAAACATATAATAAATTATAATAATTACAATCAAATTCATCTGAAGCAGTGTTATTTTAGAATTATTCATATTAGTTATCAGTATTTTGAATTAGCTTTTATTTTCATTTTAGTTTAAATTTTAGTAATTTGTACATTCTGTTGATATTCTTCTTTTTTTATTATTATTTAGTTTTAATTTATTTTTGTCCCAGTTTTATTTATTTTAATAATTTTAGTAATATTATTCCTTAACCCTGAAATTATTTCATTTAGTTGACATTTTTCATTTTAATTTTGTTTCAGCTTAATTTCAGTTTAATAGCTTTAGTTTAAGTTAAATATAACAAAGATATACTAAATATAATAAGTCCAGACATATAATATCTTTGCATGAAATGTAAGCCATTATCCACTGATAATCTAAGATGTAATTGAATCATGAGATCATGAGACGTTTAACCCTCTGGTTGTGTTCGGACTCCGGTCACGCCTTTTGTGTTACCGGTCAAAAATGACCGGACTCCGAACAACTGCTTATAAATCTGTCATTATGCTATATTATCACCAAATATTGGATTCAATCTTTTTGTCAACTTGTTTTCTTTCATTTAGGACTGGTTTTGTGTTTCTATTTGCTTCTGTTTAATCGTAGGCCTCATTTATCCGAGAGTAGGTACCTCATTTTTTGAGTGAAAAAAGCATTTTTTATGAATAATTTTCACAATATTAAACAAAAAATTATAAAAATTTGCACTGTTTCTCACACTAGTGTACTTTAATGTTTAATCAGGAAGTTTGCTTTTAAATGCTTTTATTTTGTACAAAATTGCAAGAAGTCACACTCGTGGTGTTCCCGGTCAAAAATGACCGGACTCCGAACAACTGCTTATAAATCTGTCAGTATACTATATTATCACCAAATATTGGATTCAATCTTTTTGTCAACTTGTTTTCTTTGATTTAGGACTGGTTTTGTGTTTCTATTTGCTTCTGATTAATCATAAGCCTCATTTATCCGAGAGTAGGTACCTCATTTTTTGAGTGAAAAAAGCATTTTTTATGAATAATTTTCACAATATTAAACAAAAAATTATAAAAATTTGCACTGTTTCTCACACTAGTGTGCTTTAATGTTTAATCAGGAAGTTTGCTTTTAAATGCTTTTATTTTGTACAAAATTGCACAAAGTAACACTTGTCAAAAATGGCCGGCCATTGAAAGTGAATGGGGAAGAATGAAAGAAACAACTAGTGTTCAGGAGCATGTTGTGCTTGCAAACATAAATGCCTTGGACCAGTGCGTGCATGTATACTCACGCTATCACACACACACACACACACACACACATCTATGCATACAAACTATTGTATTACACCTATTTCATCCTACCCTGAACTGTATGCAATATGCTTTTATGAATCTAATATTATAACTCTCTCTCTCTCACACACACACACACACACACACACACACACACACAATGCACACAAATGCTCAAACTGCCTTGTCTTTGGCCTGCATTGACTTCAAAATAATCTTTTTTTTTCCATCCCTCGACCAGAACGTTACATCAACTTCAGCTGGGTCCTCAAAATCAGAAGATTGCTTCTTTTCAGTTGTTGCAAGGTTTTCAGCTTGTCCAGTGATATTTTTATCTTCCAATATATCTTGCAATGCATCGTCACTGTAAAATTCTTCTTCAGTTGTCTCTTCCTCGTGTAAATGACAAGCAAGGCACTGTGAGGCATTTGTATGCTCTAGCATTTAATTGTAAACTTTTGTTTACTCTGAGAGAACACGAAAGCCTCTAAACATATTGTCATAATGTTTTGTCTAGTACGGAGCCGCTTAGAGCTCATGGTGGTGGAAAGATTTCGGGGTGGGTGAAAAAAAATCGGGGTGGGAGGAAAAAATATTTTTCAAATCTTTTGCGTTCCCTCGCAAAACTTTGCATTCTCTCGCAAAGATGTTTGCGTTCCCTCGCAAAACTTTGCGTACATATTTGCAAGAGAACGCAAAGTTTTGCGAGAGAAAGCAAACATCTTTGCGAGAGAACACAAACATTTTTGCGAGAGAACGCAAACATCTTTGCGAGAGAACGCAAACATCTTTGCGACAGAACGCAAACATCTTTGCGAGAGAACGCAAACATCTTTGCGACAGAACGCAAACATCTTTGCGAGAGAACGCAAACATCTTTGCGAGAGAACAAAGTTTTGCGAGAGAACGCAAACATCTTTGCGAGAGAACGCAAACATCTTTGCGAGAGAACGCAAAAGATTTGAAAAATATTTTTTCCTCCCACCCCAAATTTTTTTCACCCACCCCGAAATCTTTCCACCACCATGAGCTCTAAGGGGCTCCGTAGTCTAGAATATGTGGTGAAAGAAAAGATTATTTTTGAGGTCAATGCAGGCTAAAGACAAGGCAGTCTGAGCATGTGTGTGTGAGAGAGAGAGAGAGAGAGAGAGATCCTTTTTTATTCATAAAAGGATATTGCATGCAGTTCAGGGTAGGATGAAATAGGTGTAATAAAATAGTTTGTATGCATGGATGGATGGGTGTGTGTGTGTGTGTGCGCGTGCGTGTGTGCGCATGTGTGTGTGTGATAGCTTGAGTATAAATGCATCCACACATGCAAAGGTCCAAGGTCTTTGTTTGCAAGCACAACATGCTCCTGAACACTAGTTGTTTCTTTCATTCTTCCCCATTCACTTTCAATGGCCGGCAATTTTTGACAAGTGTTACTTTGTGCAATTTTGTACAAAATAAAAGCATTTAAAAGCAAACTTCCTGATTAAACATTAAAGTACACTAGTGTGAGAAACAGTGCAAATTTTCATAATTTTTTCTCTCATATTGTGAAAATTATTCATAAAAAATGCTTTTTTCACTCAAAAAATGAGGTACCTACTCTCGGATAAATGAGGCTTATGATTAATCAGAAGCAAATAGAAACACAAAACCAGTCCTAAATGAAAGAAAACAAGTTGACAAAAAGATTGAATCCAATATTTAGTGATAATATAGCATATTGACAGATTTATAAGCAGTTGTATGGAGTCCGGTCATTTTTGACCGGGAACACCACGAGTGTGACTTTTTGCAATTTTGTACAAAATAAAAGCATTTAAAAGCAAACTTCCTGATTAAACATTAAAGTACACTAGTGTGAGAAACAGTGCAAATTTTCATAATTTTTTCTCTCATATTGTGAAAATTATTCATAAAAAATGCTTTTTTCACTCAAAAAATGAGGTGCCTACTTTCAGATAAATGAGGCCTACGATTAATCGGATGCAAATAGAAACACAAAACCAGTCCTAAATGAAAGAAAACAAGTTGACAAAAAGATTGAATCCAATATTTTGTGATAATATAGTATACTGACAGATTTATAAGCAGTTGTTTGGAGTCCGGTCATTTTTGACCGGGAACACCACGAGTGTGACTTTTTGCAATTTTGTACAAAATAAAAGCATTTAAAAGCAAACTTCCTGATTAAACATTAAAGTACACTAGTGTGAGAAACAGTGCAAATTTTTATAATTTTTTGTTAAATATTGTGAAAATTATTCATAAAAAATATTTTTTTCACTCAAAAAATTAGGTGCCTACTCTCGGATAAATGAGGCCTACGATTAAACAGAAGCAAATAGAAACACAAAACCAGTCCTAAATGAAAGAAAACAAGTTGACAAAAAGAATGAATCCAATATTTAGTGATAATATAGCATAATGACAGATTTATAAGCAGTTGTTCGGAGTCCGGTCATTTTTGACCGGGAACACAACGAGTGTGACTAGGTGAAATAAAACCCACAAAAAATTACGAAAATTCTAAAAAAATTTATGAGAAATACTTGTACCCTATGTGCGCAAAGTCAGTAAGTTTGAGTCCAATGCGATAACGTTAACTAGTATTTTCAGGAAAAAGAAAAAAAATTTCAGGTGAATTTGACCCGAACACAACCAGAGGGTTAACCCAATCATTTAAAAAAATATATTTGTGAAATAAATCAGACTATTAGTATTTTTCCCATATCCTTTTATGAATGCACTAAACAGAACTAGGACAGATTTTCAGTGAATTACATTTTAAATCGTATAATCATATATAAGTGCATAAGTCATATGAACCACAAGATATTTTTACATCATGTTTCTGCATCCTTTTGAAAGCTTCAAAAAGATTCATTGCATTTTAATTGTAATTGCATGTAAGTGAGCATATAAAACAGCCATACGGTTTGAAACAGAGCCACAAATACTCCAATATTTCCCCTAGGACACACCACCCCTCCACACCCCATCCCACCAAAATATTCACATCGATATGGTGTTTTAAAATGGTTGATTCTTACATTTTTTATCCCCAACCCTGAATACAGGGTTCAGCCTTGGTTTTAAACACGATGAGGATGAGCAATTTTCATTTTTGCACAAATTACTCCTTTAATAACTGCATGCTTTTAATAATAATACTCCCTTGTTCCCCTTCAGCAGCTCGCTCGCTCCCTCCTTTTCTTCCTCTCCCTCACACTTTTTTCCCCCTGTCTTTCTCCCTCTCCATAGACCAACTGTTTAATGTCACACTGCCTCTCCGGCTCAAAATAACAGATGAGACAGCAGGCTTGGCGTGAGCTCTGCGTGGGTGTGTGTGAGTGTGTGTGTGTAGGAGGGACTGTGAGAAGTGGAGAAATGTAACGTGTGTGTGTATTCTGCATCGGTGACATGGTGAGCAAGGTGACTCTTTTGATAAAACATAAGAAACACCTGAAACACAGCAGCGAATCAGAGGTGATATTAAAAAAAAATGTACCAAATGAATGTCAGCACTGCCTGAGTGGTGCATGTTTCTTTTTCCAGAGTGCAATTTTTTTCATAACACTTTCACAGTTTAATATGCAGCGACAGCTATAGGTAAGCAATTCGTAGGGGAAAATACAAAGCCTATTTTTAGGGCTATCAAAGCTGATAATATTATGGTTTAATTTAATTTGTAAATAAAGCCATGGTTAAGAAAATTAGAAAATAAAAACCAAATCCGCATTTAGTTGTAAAAAACCTTTAACATTTATTTAGAAATACATGTACAACAAACACATGCAATATTTATGTAATAATAAATATTAAATAATAATATAATAATTATATTTCACAAGTATTATAGAACTCTCTCTCTCTCTCTCTCTATATATATATATATATATATATATATATACACACACACACACAATAATTTAAAATAAAATAATTATAATGAATGATGATTAAAAATAATACTAAATACTAATAAAATACGTGAAAAATGCTTCAGAAGAATTTGATAAGTGCATGAGTCACATGGACTCCTTATATACACATTGTCAACATATAGCTTTTTGGAGGAGCAACTGGCACCCTGGCATGCTCCTGGCTGATACGGATAATCTCAAAATATTGGACAATTAATTGGCCTAGCCAATGCATCAGTCTTTCACCAGTCCAGCTGTTGCTGACAGAGCTGTTCTTGAGAAAATCTCCAGAGACAAAACATCCGACTGCAACGAAGCGCATCCTCACACGGACCGTCCCCTGTCTCCACTCGTGTTGATGCTCGAAACACGCTCATCTGTCATCTGGACAATGTGCATTCAGAGCATTCACGCAGTTTCAAACCAGTTACGAACAAACTCACGGGCAAAAACCAGCTTGAAACAACTGCGGAACTGGAAGTGCATTGAAATTGCTTTCAAAACTACAAATAAATAGACAGTGAGTCATTTCCACAAGCCTTTGAAGCACAAAACACAGACATTGCTAATTAAAACAATATAAAAGCATCGGAAACATGTTTGTTCATGCAGATGGATTTCATCTAGCCAAGAAATATAAACTTCCGTCCTGCTGTGCCGAGCACATACGTTAATATAGACATTTAAGCATGATGAAAAATAAAACTTGCCAGTTTACAAGCAGTGAATATATAATGTGCTCTAGTCACTACTATAAAATAACTACCTTTTATAATTTTTTCAAACTGTTTCTTCACAAGTCGCTGTCTATCTGGTATTTGACCTTTGAACTTGTGACCGCAGTGAGCACGTCTGATACCCTGTAGCATGCGCCCGACCCAGACTGTCTCCATGGCAACAAGGCTTCTGCTCAGCAACCTGAGAGCGTGAGGAGTGTGCAGACATGCTGTACATACACACACACACACACACACACACACACACACGAGTTATAAAAATGGGAACTTCAAACCACAATGGCAGCAAAACATGCACTTATGCCCCCATAAACATAAAAATATCCTATTTATGTGGAAGAAAGGGGAACTCACATTTTTATCCTCTAAAAAAACCCACATACGTCACCATGTTACACGCTATTCCGCTACTTCCCATTTCTCCTTAGACTTCTTATCTGTATCTCCTCCTCTCTCGCTCTCCTCTTTTCATCTGGAGCCTATTTAATTCTTAAGTTTTTTATTCAGCTTTTGCTTTAATCTCAGGCGTGTACACACTCTGTCCTCTCAGTCTAAAGAAATCACATTAGCATTGCCCAATCTTTGCTTATGAGTCTTAAGAATCATTACGTGTCAAAATACCCCAATATTTTTCTGCTGGAACAAACTTTGCCTTTAAGTTAAAAGAGCTAGACGGCTTTTTGATAGAGGCTTTGCCTGTTTGTATAAATGTGAATGAACATCAACTGAACAAATCTGGGGGGAAAACGGTCTTTAGCACGATTTGAGGCGAAGAAGCTAAATTTAGATGTTTTCAGATCTTATTGTTGATATAAAAACACATACACAGACATACATATGTACGTGTGTGTGTGTGTGTGTGTGTGCGTGATGTGTATATATATATATATATATATATATATATATATATATATATATATATGCTTATGTGTGTGTGTGTGTGTGTGTGTGTGAGAGTGTGTATTTTATATTAAATTATATTGAATGAGTGCAGCCCCAAAATATTAATTAACTGTACATGTCATTTTAAATCCTTACCAATCTTTGATGGAAAATGTAATTAGGTATGATCACTTATTCTATTTTAATAAGTACAGGTCAGAATAAGCATGCCGTTTAATTTTTACATAAATATACCGATTTCGCTAAATGATGATGGAACATTATTTCATCATCATTCCACTATACATATACCTATCCACATATACCGGTGGAGTGAATGTCAAGGAAAAGTCAGCATTAGCTAAGGCTTCATTCAGCACACAAGACACAACAATGTAATAAAGTGCTCACGAATCCAAGGTCAGTACGGACAACTAAAGAGAACGTGTCAGGACTAAACAGACAGACAATGACTCAACACCAGACCAGAACTGTCACTGACGATTGTCATGCCACATTTAATTTGACACAAATGTAAATGAGGCTGTTAGGAAGCAACAGTCAAAACATTAAAACTCCAAAAAGAATTGTTATCCACATGAATCAAAATACGGCGTTTACCCTGACTAAGCTCCATTAGCATCTCTGTGGTTTTCTGCTTTAAACCCAAGAGTAAAGTCTAAGACCGGATTTAAGACCCACAATCCTTAGTAGTAAGTACTGCAGTAAATGTGGTCCTCTCCGCTGTGGTATTTAATAGATTACTGGATCGATATCTATACTTGATTAATGAGACTTACAGGGTTCCCGTTATAAATACATGCAGTGGGTGGCTGGGAAATCTGTCTGGTCTCGAGTCTGATACAAAGAAATCAGTTTTGACCAAATTAGCTATTTGTTCACTGTCTATTCTCGCAAAGAGGAAGTGAGGCCATATGCTGTTTCCGATCATTATTTTGAAACATTACCAGGGCTGGATGGGTAACATGAGGATGATACAATATTACACACACAACTCAACATTCACACACACACACACACACACACACACAGTGGACATCTGGTCCTTGTCCTCCTCTCAGCATTCGCCATCGCCTTACTTGTGTTACAATACAACTTGTACCACACATACACGTTCACTTCACTACCTAAATGAGGCGTTTCATAAGCCGCATCTGAAATCGCATACTAAGTATGTGCTGCATTTGATGAAGAATACACTTTTGACCATTAATGCATGCATGAATTTTGGTAGTATGAAAATAATCAGAACATACTACATGTTTTAACTGTCATGTGACCTAGATATAATTTTTTACAAAATGATTTTACAACATTCACAAACATTACAATTCCTCTACTGTGGCCTCATGGGATAGTAAATTGTCAGATACAGCAGGTACGACTATAAAATATTGCCAGTATAAAATATATATATATTATTTTTTTGCCTACTGTTTTATGAATATACATTTGGACATGTTACTAATTGGGTGTACTGTTTATGTGATATAGTAGGTAAATATGCATATTCAGATACTGGAATAGACTTAAAAGTGTTTTACATAATGCTAACTATAATGCAAAACAAAATGCCAACACTAAATCTAAAAACATTTTCTGATCTGATACCATAATTTGTTCTTAGCATTTACAGTGCCCTCCATAAGTATTGGAACTGTGAAGACAAAATTGCTCTGTTGGCTGTGGAGTCAAGACATTTGCAAATATGATTAAAAGATGAATATGAGACAAAACTACAGAATGTCACATTTTATGATTAGCCGTTTCAAAAAGAACAGCACTTTTAGAGTTCATCCCACTCATTGATGTGAGCATAAGTATTGGGACAGTTGAACATAAGGCAGATATAAAAGATTAAAAGCTATTATTTAGTTGCAGATCCCTTGCGCACAATCACAGCAGTGAGTCTGTGACACATAGACATCACCAGACTCTCATCCTTTGAAATACTTTTCCCAGCCTTTAATGCAGCCAATTCCAATTGTTGCTTGTTTTGGGGAGTTTCTGCCTTTACTCTCCTCTTCATCTGGTGAAATTCATGTTCAATCAGATTTAAATCTGCAGATTGACTTGGACAAGCTAAGACTTTCCATTTCTTTGCCCTTATAAATTCCTTGACTGAAGTGAAATCCACGGCCCTGGCAACACTGGTTCGCTGTACCCTTATCAAATATGAGTATACATATCTCTCGCGCACTGTCTCCCTCTCTCTCTCCGACACTCTCTCTCTCACTCTCTTGCTCTTCGCGTTCGCTTCACTTTTGTTGAGCCCGGCGCCTCATAATCACACAATCCCTGCGTCCCAATGTGCATACTATCCATCCTATCTGCCCTAAATAGTATTGAAAATTACCAATATCACATAGAATTTAGGATGGATAGCGTGCACATTGGGACACAGGCAATGGTTATCTTCCACGCTGCGATGACGGCAAGAAGTTGGGTCAAACCTTATCGAACGATTAATTTGTGTTAAAAAAATATTAACACATTAAAATTGAGATTAATCGCGTGCGTTAGAGCCTTAACATTGACAGCCCTAAAATAAATAAATAAATATATATATACACACACACACACACACACACACACACCTTTTAAAATAATTTCATTTTAAATATTAAAAAAAATATTTTGTATTTTTATTATTATTTTAACATTTATTATTATATTATATTTAAATTCTAATTTTCTTTGTTTAATTATATCTCTTATATTAATTCATTTTTTATTTTAATTATATTTAAATAAATATTTATTTACATTTTCCCCAGTTAAGAATGTTCCCAAATAACCCTAAAAGGAGAGGTAACAATTCTTTCCCTGAGAATATAAGTAATCTCACACACACACACACACACACACACACACACACACACACACACAATTCCATGCAATATATATAATCTAAACACAGTTAAGTTGCAGGTCCATATAATCTGTGTACTTTTCAACTAGTGTTTAAACAGAGCCGGTACAAACATAATCAAATGGCACTTTCATAAGAACAATCTTTAACTTTTAAAGAAGCAGGTCATTTCTCATTATTTCATATCAGAAAAACCCAAAGTTCATCATTTATGTGACGCAGCGACACGAACAAGAGGATGTGGTCGATCAAAACCGCTTTCTTCCTTCTCCATGATGACCATAAAAAAAAAAAAATCAGCATCAGTATCATTTGGCTCCATTTCTATGAATGGCTGTTAAATTCTGGAAAATCTGCAGTATAATGCTTCCCAAAGCAACTAGAAATGTTCCTTTAATCTGTACAGGTCGTTTTATGTCGCTTTGCATTCACTCTGAACATTTATTGTGAGATGTTTGGACTCCTTCTCTGGGACTCTGAACAAAGAGATGAAATGTCTTGTAGCGGAGTGCATCCCCTGAGCCGCAATAAATCTGATTCCTACAGTGACTCTAGGCAGAGGAAGTGCACCAGCGAGTCAGTCTGCGGCCTCGGACGATGAGGTGTATCTGTGTGTTTGTGGCTTTGGACTGGACGGCAGCCAGAAGTGCAACCCGGCATCAAATCTCGTGAGAACAACAGGCTAAAACGGAGTATTACGGCAATGCCATGCTGTAAGATATCAATTAATTTTCTGTCTTTCATTTTGTGGTTATAATCACACGCTGGAAAAGATTAAACCTTGCATCATGCACACTAGCTATCACTGGATGACATGAGGATAGGGTTTACAATAGTGTTTCTAGTCGTATCCATGTAAAGCTTTTGTACAACACAAGCTCCCCACAGGACTGAAAAAGCCACCCGCTCGAGAGCAGTTTCTTGCTGATGAAGCAAATATATTTTGAGGAATGCGCATGCTACAACACACACACATACACCAATGTTTTCCACATTAAACTGACTCACTCTGAATCAGGGCTATTATAGTTAACTAAAACCATAAAAACATTTGCGTTACTTGAAGTACATGTTAACTGAAACTATATAGATCAATATATAACTATTATATAATAAAATATAATAGAACTATTATATCATTTTTTTCAGGTAGTTGCCAAGCATGGTTATTGAATTGAACTAAAACTGAAACCATAAAAAAATTAAATTACTTGAAATATAACAAATGTTAATTAAAATAAAAAATAATAATTCAAGCTAGTTCCTAGGCTTTAAAGCTAGGCTGATTCAAAGTATTAATAAAAGCTATAATTGTATCTCAATGATACTAAAAATAACACTAAACCAAATCTAATAAATAAAGAATATATATATATATATATATATATATATATATATATATATATATATAATTTAAATATAATATTTTAGCTTACATAAACTATTATATACATTAAATATAAACTACAGAGGCATTGACAACACAACGGAATTATTAAACCTTTAAATATTTAAAAATAAAAACTAATTGAAAAAAAAAACAATATATCAGTGATAGTAAAATAACATTGCTTTTAATTATCATAAATGTGTAGTTCAATTTGTGTATGTGTGTAGATGCAGATACAGTCAAGGTCATGTGCCTCTCTTTCCTTCTAACTTCCTCCCTTAGAGAAAACCATTTCCTGTTCGGACATTGACAAACTCGAGCATGTTCCCGAGGACATTATTTTTTTCCACATAATCTATTTTTTCTATTCCGATAAAAATTCAAGCAATCACATTTACACATCCTTGCCCAGGGAATGCATTTAAACGCAACATTATTAATCAATAAAAAAAGAAAATGACACATTTGAAAAGCAGACGAACATGTGTCTGTGATATCGGAGAATAACAGCGCTGTCCCTTACGACCATAAATCACTCATCTGTCTCAATCCATCCTTACTCACACTACTGTATGCCACACACATGGCTGTACGTGCGGTCCATACTAAACAGGACTGCTGCGGCAGGAGGATTCCCTGATCTTGCTCCCTGACACACACACACACACACAGCCAGATACCCATCGCTTCCCCATTGGACATTCACACACACTGGTGGTTGAGTATCCATGGAAACCTGTACAATGCAGCAAGAGCCTGTTGTCTGTTGAAAGCAGAGTGTACCTTTGTGCACGTGCACACAAACCTACATTTGACAACGAGTGCCGTCCATATGTTCATCCATCTTAGCCACGCGTGCGCTAACGCTGCGGCTCCAATACTACACCGATCTATCATCATGTTGCCTAGAGACCACCCTCACCCAGACCACCATTGGCCAATGGTAGCTGAGACAGCAACTCGGCTCTTTACATTTAAATATCAGCATTATGGAAAGCAAATCTGTGCTTTTATCATTCCAGCTTTTTTTCCCAAAACATTTTTCCATTTTTGAGGTCTAAACAAGCCGCACAGCTTTGCCTGACTACAGTTGGAGTGCTGGAGACAGGGGTCGCCATGAAGCCTTTGCGATGCTGCACCCCCCCCCCCCCCCCCCCGTTTCATCGATTACACACTGTTAAACGAGTGCGAGCGCACAAGCGAATGCCCTGCTGTAAGAGAAAACAAATGATGCAGGGTGGACTGTATATGTTATGTTGATAATACATTTATTGAAGGAAAAGCAGCATGCGTTTTCATAATTGGCTTGTTTTGAAAAATGGTAGCTTGTTTCTAGCTAGTCCAAGGTGGTTATCAACTGGTGAAAAAGCCATCTAGAGCTGGTATGTCCAACTGATAGCTGGTTTTAAAGATGGTCCACAAACCATCTTAATCCCCTTGAGATGGTTTCTCAAAGAACCATGTTGTATAATCAGATATTCAGCTTGTACGATCAGCTGATTGCTGGTTATTAGCTGGTCAACCAGCTACATTGTTCCAAAACTCATCTTAACCACCAGCAGGTTGGTTTCAAGCTGGTAATAAGCTGGTTGACCAGCTGCCATGTTGCAAAAACCATCTCAACCAGTTGGTTATCATCTTGTCAACCAGCTATCATGTTCCAAAACTTATTTTAACCACCTTAATCTGGTTGGTTTCTAACTAAGCTGGTTGACCAGCTGCATGTTGCAAAAACCATCTTGACCAGCTGATTATCATCTTCTCAACTAGCTACCATGTTTCAAAACTCATCTTAACCACCTTAAGCTGGTTGGTTTCTTGCTAGTAATAAGGTTGTTGGACCAGCTGCTATGTAGCAAAAACCATCTTGACCAGTAGGTTAACAGCTGGTCATCCAGCTTAATCTATTTAAGATGAGTTTTGGAACATGATAGCTGGTTGACCAGCTGTCATGTTTCAAAAACCAACTTGACAAGCTGGTTGCTTATTTGTAAATGGTTTTTAGCTGGTCAAACAGCTACCATAATTCAAAATCCACCAGAAAACCCTCAAGCGGACTGACCAGATGTCATGTTGCAAAAGTCATACTGACCAGCTGGTTGGTTTGTGGCTGGTAGTAAGACACATTGCAAAAATCTTGACCACCTGGCAGCTGGTTTCTAGCTAATACAGCAGGATCATTAGCTGGTTGACCAGTAACCATGTTCCAAAAACCATCTTGACCATTTTGAGTTACTTAGTCAAAGATGGTTAACCAGCTTTAACCAGCAAAAGAATGCAAGAAACCACTTAACACGTTTTAAAACACACCCACCAGTTTAACAATTTCCAGCAGAACGATGTAATATTTCTGAGAATCAATTTACACAAAACAGGCAGTAATAATACAACTGAGAGACATTATGAAATATTATTTGGCCAACATGTTGTAAATTTAACGCATGCACAAGGCTTGTATTAGAGGCATCAGACGAGAGTCCGTCTCCAGGTGCCCATCAGGTGCGAGAGTGTTCTTCTTACCTTTCACTTGGCTCTCATACTCCGTAATGATTTCCTTTTCCTTTTTGCTCTTGGTCGTGTTAGACATGACGCCTGTGTAGTCCAGATCCGCTGGTCAAGTCTGTCTGAAACCTTTCTGCTTCTCCGAGACGCGTCCCTACTGCGCCCGATGCGTCATATCTAACCACAGGTTCAGTGCGTGATCCAGCAGCAGGAAACTGTAGTCCGTGAAGCAAAGCGATGACATTCAACCATGCACATCAATGATTATTAGACCTGCACGGAAAAAAAGAGCCATGAAAAGTGGAACGTTAATCTCAGGGGCGCGTCGTTACAGCCGCATCGCCAGACGCGCAAGAACGACTGGAGATGCAAGTGGCCGCATCAATATTACGCACAGGTTGAGTGCGCACGCGATAAACAAGGATAGAGGTGACAGAGACGGTAACTCATCTAAACTCAATCTATGGTGTGAGAGGATCTGATTGTGTATGCAAATAATTCGTAAGGTGTGCGTGTTTCTCACGCGCGCTCTCTCACACATCTGTCAATTGGTGGGCGGGTTGGGGCGTGAGTGAGCGAGTGTGCGTGCGTGCGTGCGTGTGTTTAAGACACATAAAATTGGCAGTCACTCTATTTTAAGAAACCTCTAGTCCAGTTGTTCACAGTCCTGGTCCTTGTGAAGCCAAGCTCTGAACATTTTGGATAGTTCTTCATTTTACACACCTGATTTGTATCATCGGCTTATTATTAGTAGAGACTACAAGACCTGAACTGGGTGTGTCAGATAACGGAGAAAGCCAAAATGCTGGAACTGGAGTACTTCAAGAACTGGACTGAGAACAACTGGACAAGGTTTAATACTTACCAGGCTTTATTGTTTGGTTAATTGGTGGCATTTGGGGATGGAAACACGAAATATGATGCTAGACCTAATCAAAAAGTGAAATTGAGTTAAAATTTATTTCCGTTGCGATATCTTAATATAACGAATATAATATAATATAATGCATTTATAGGCTATATTTTCATATATATATATATATATATATATATATATATATATACTGTATATAGGCCTATGTATATAACAATATATAAATATTTACTGTCAGCAAACGCCGCGTCATAAATTTATGCATCACAAAAACAAATGGTAAATAGTATATATAATAGTATATATTATTAGTATATATATAATAGTATATAATAGTATATATGTAAATAATATATATATCAAATGCAACGTTACAAATTTATGCATTACAAAAATGTATTATAAATGTATAAATAGTGTTTTGTTTAAACTTATTTAGCCTAAATGGTTAGCTAGGGGCGCCAAATGACGACCCTCCACCGATTGCCCTTTTTTAAAAACAACATACTGAGGCAAATATTTTAAAGTCCAGCCTCTGAAAGTCAATGAGCTATTCGCACACTGTCCAAATGTATTATTCAGTGCAAATGCATGATGCCAGCACTGACACCAGGTTGAATTTAACCTTTGAGGTGTACGGAAACACCCAGTAGCCTATCTGTAGAAAGCGCCAGTCTGACTTCTGCTGGTTCAAATGTGCAACTACAGAACAAGTAATAAATTGCAATGAAAAGGCTTCTCAATGACTCCCTCATTCTTCACTTAGACATAAGTGGTTGAATGGTGTAGGAGGCGCTTTATAGATCACTTATTCACCCTCACACGCGACAGCATTGCGCAGAGTCAGCAGGGGGAGACAGAGAATACAAAATCAGGGCAAATTCTGTAACACTGATCTCGTAACCTAACCCTAACTTTCCATAGACTTCTATTACTTTTATACTGACCAAACAAAATGTTCTATCCCCTGGCCTAACCCAACCCTAACCCTAAACCTACCCCTTACAGAAAACAGGATGATGATGTGTAAATTCTTCTCATTTTGTTTAAAGATCATATTTTTTTCATTTAATACTGGACTTCAGATGCTACATAAATACCAGATGCTACATAGTACCACAAATATGCATAAATATATTTCAGATAGATAGTCAGACAGACAGACAATAATGGAATTATTGTAAGAAATCTAAGCATTTGAATGGCAAACTGACTACAGTTTTTCCAAAAAACAAGACCTTCCTGCATAGCAACAATCTCATTACCGTTTCACATATATCAACATGTCATGACAACGGTTACGTAAGATAAAATTGTGTGTGTAGTAATGTTTATGAGACTGAGGATATATTGTTTCTCATATGACACTGATGCAATGTTTACTGCATATCTACTTAGTTATGAATTATTGAGGTCTATCTGACATCACCAGAACAGGGAGGAAGTGACATTACACACTCACACACGTTCTGTAAGCCAAGGCAGTTCAGGAAATGTATATCTGTTCCAATCACTGATCACACCCTCACTCTAACGATGCATTTATGGACACTTAAATGTATTTTTAGACTTCTGAGGGTCATCTTAGATGATTTAATGGACTCTATATTACGTTCCTGACTAATATTTCTATCTGTTTCTCTTGGGTATTATACAAAATGCTCGGTTCTATATACACAAGACATAAAATGGTCCTGTGGCCACACCTCTAACCCATACTAAATTAATAACTGTACTTTTTATATCATACAAGTGCTAGTAAAGCTCCCGGGTATGTCTAATGGGGTCCTAGTGTGTGTTGAAGTGTGTAAGTGACATCAGTGAGGGTATTTATATCTGCTTTTAACCGTCAATCAAACACAAGCTTCAGGACTGAGCCACTGCATGATCAGTATGTGCAAGAAACACTTAAAAATGTGCATTTGGAGTCTTAAAATGCATGGATATCACTGCCAAGTGGCACTTATTGTAAAGAAACCCTTTTTGTCTAGAGTTTTTTACGTTACGCTTTTACTTTAGTGGAATATGTCTATAATTCATTTGATGAACTACTCTTCATCCTCACAAATTAAAGCGTTATTGGTTGCAGATGCCACTTGCAGATGCAATGAAATTCATCTATTTCAAGCAAAGCTTGAGTATGTCTCCAGATCCCATTCCAGGTCAGTGTTGGAAAACTCCAAACCTGTGGCCCACATGGATGAGAACATACAAATGGAGCAGACTGGATCAGTTATCTGTAAATCAAAGAGTTTCCTGTTAAACCAAAATGCTCTCAACCTAAACACTATGTTTGGACATGGGAAAAACATTTTAAGTATCCAGTCAGTAATTACCCCGCTCTCATTACAGACAAACAACGGACATAAACATTTCAATTACTGACTTTACCGCAGTTCGCTCTTCTCTTCTTCCACTCCTGAACGTTCTGTTCCTGTCAGACGGAGGTGATTAAAATTATGAGGCTGATGATGTGATTTCTTCTTTGGTGATTTTATTTATGCAACACGTTCACCCACACACTGGCAGACCTGCCAGTCACATGTTGCTGCTGTGTATGAGTGCTGACAAATGTCTAGCATCTGCAATTCTGTGAACAAAATGGAGAAAGGCTGACGTAATTTTAATGGAATCGTTTGAAAAATACTGTTTGGTGCATAACCAAGGTTTGATGTCAATGACAGCAAACAACATCCTTTTTTTGTGTCATAACCATTGTGACATGTTAAGTTTGAATATGAATAATCACAAAATAAATATGTGACCCTGGAGCACAAAACCAGTCTTAAGTTGCTGGGGTATATTTGTAGCAATAGCCAAAATACATTGTATGGGTCAAAATGATAGATTTTTCTTTTATGCCAAAAATCATTAGAATATTAAGTAAAGATCATGTTCCATGAAGATATTTTGTACATTTCCTACCATAAATATATACATTTTTGATTAGTAATATGCATTGCTAAGAACTTGGACAACTTTAAAGGCGATTTTCTCCGTACTTCGATTTTTTTTTTTTGCACCCTCAGATTCCAGATTTTCAAATAGTTGTATCTAAATATTGTCCTATCCTAACAAACCATCATCAATGGAAAGCTGAAAAATTGACATATATGATTGTTTTTGTGGTCAAGTGTCATAAATCATAAAATATGAGAAAATAAATACATTTTTATTCATTTAATATTTAAAAAATATAATATAAAATGACAAATGATACAATATAAAATCCATAATGTAGAAAAATATACATTATTTGTTATTTATGTATGTAAAGAAGTTTGGGGTTGGTAAGATATATTTTTAAATCTTCAGACAGACGACTGATGACTGTAAAGGCAATTCAGGTCAATCAAACAGCAGATTTGATATTTCTAGTAGTTATTAAACACACAGCAGCCCTGCATTGAGCTGCCAATCACGGCTCTCTGTCTGTCATCCTTTTGACCTCTGTGAAAGTTGTGTTAGGCTGCCCTACAGTAGAGTTTTATAAAGGTCAGATGAATATCATCAGCCCTGACTGGCAGTAGTTCCACACCTCCTCTTTCACCCATTTCCAGCTGTGTAACGTCATGAACAATATCCCCTTTCCTAGTAGGCTGACTACAATTAAAGCCCAAGGTCTTCAATCTCAGCAGCCATGACAACAGGGGCCAAGAAATCCCATGTAGCTCAGCAGAAAGGGGCCGCTCCGTATCGCTGTTCTCATCACTGTGTCAAGATTTTGGCGACAGATTTCCCAGGAATGCTTAATGAATTACATAAGATGCATCACATGAGGCAAAATGAAAGACAAATATAATGAAATTCACAGAGTGCATTGAAAACGCACTTTGTCATCTACCAGCAGAGGGTGCCAGGACTTTTTCAGCATGATGAAGCCCTCAAACGAACCCACTGAGATAAATAAATAAACTATTAAATAATTGCATTAAATGAATGTGGAAAAAGGAAAGTCACCCACATAGATGAGTCTGGTGATTGTTCATCACGACGAGAAAATTTAGAGCATCAGCTTCGGTCATTCAGGATATTCAAGTCTGATAACTGTTGATAAAGCAAAAGAGATCAAATTTAATTAATTATTATTATTACAAAAAGATAATTAGAGCAAGCATAAACAGGATCAGTATTGACTGAAAATGTATATTCTTTTCTTCTACTGATTATTCCATAGAAATCGTGAGCGAGCGAGCGTGAAGCTTGCGAACAAGTGAGAGCTATCACATTATTGCTAAGAAGTATAATGTAGCTTTTAGTAGCGAAGCTATTTATAAAATTACGGGGCAGGGGTTGAAAACCAGCTCCTGAATGTACAATTTCTTAGTTGCACATTCAGGAGTCCAAAAGTTTCCATGTCAATAAAATGAGAGCGAATAAAGCACACCGGCATTAAAGTTCTTCTATCTTTATGGTCAAACGTGTCACCCTCACATTGGTACTGTAGTTCTGCGGGAAATCGGATATGTGTGTTTACACTTAGGTCAGATGTCCAGATATCGGATATGTATCCGATTAAAATCCACATTTGGAAGTTTCCCAGATCGAATGCATAAAAATCGGATCTCGTGCGGATATTTGTGTTTGCACATGCAACAAATTCCAATCTGTGTCAGACTCAGAAGTGAGCAAATGAAGCCTTTCACATAATTTTGCTTATTGGATCATCAGACACTTTTAATTTGGTAATTAATTAAAGAAATATTCCATCTTCAATATAACATCTATCAATGGGTTTTGTAGAACACTAGTAAATAAATAAATAAATACAGTGAGGCAACTACAATGGAAATGAATAATTAAATTATGCAATAATTATAATAATAAAACTATTATTATTATCATTGTTATTATTATCATCATGCAACAAAATATTAAAATAAATAAATGAATATAAAAAGTAAAGATTTCAACCGTTTTAATCAATAAATCAATATTAAAATCATTTATATAATGCTTATTTAAACTAATTTATATGTAATAATAATTATAATATCAAAACATTATTATTATTATTGAAATATTATAGATAAAATCAGAAGTTGAATTTAATCGAATTGAAAAACACGGGTTTAAATGTTCTAATATTATAAAGATTAATTTAATATTATGTTTATTGTTATATACTGTTTATTAGTATTTTAGTAAATAATAATAAAAATCACTTATTCTGATAAAACTGTATTTGAGCTGTAAAGTTGTTCTTTATTCAATTCTTTAGTCGTTCAATTACTTATTTAATAATGCATGGCACCGGTGGGTATTTCTACAATCAAAGGCTGTTACCTGATGCGGTATCCATGGCAACAGACGTCCGTATAGAGCCTAACAACCTGTCAGTCAGTCAAACATTAGTGCCCTTTACACGATGTACCGTCTCACCTGAACTGTGCAGCTGTGTTTGGATGATTTATGACTGCTGTTCTGTCCTCTCATTTGCATTTGAGCATCTGGAGGGAGTCGTCTGTTGAGCAAGATTTGTGTCTTTAAGGTCTGGAGTGTTTCAGACTGTCTGTGACCTGCTGGGGTCAAAAAAGCACGAGGGTTAAAGCTCATTCACATGCTGGCCTCTCTTTCTGACATGCTCAAGGCACTCCTGCTTGTGAATCATTTGTGAAAACCTGAACCCAGTGACCACAGAGCCATTTGTTCAACTGCTTATTAATGGATGAATCTATCACTCACGCGAGCGGACTTTTAGATCAACACCACCTCTGCATTCCTTCACAACATAAACAACAAACTTCATTATGAACGACTCTGACTCTAGGAGACCGAAAGAAAAACACAATAAAAAACATTGAAAATTGTTGAATGTTATATATATGTTATAAACTTTTTAAATAATACATATATTTCAAGAGTTTTAATCAATAAATCAATATTTAAAAATGTTTTGTATAATATTTAAACTAATTTATACGTAATAATATTAATAACAAAAACTTTATTGTTTTTATCATGCAACAAAATATTGCAATAAATAAATATAAAATGTAATGATTTCAACAGCTTTAAATCAACAGTTTTATTATTATTCATAATAATTAATTCAACCGTTTAATCAATAAAGCAATGTTTAAAAATAATAATTTATTCTGCTTTTAATCAATACTTAATTATCAACATTTCTCATGCATTCATTTTTTATGATTCATTTAATCCATATGTGCCTTTTGTATAATAATAACAAAAAAATCCACATATCATCAAAAAATCCACACGTTTGGTAACGTTTTATTTTAAGGTCCAATTCTCGCTATCAGCAAACCATTAATTGCGACTTTTGCCTTTTCGTTTAGGTTTGTTGGGTAGGATTAGGGGTGTAGAATATGGTCACACAGAATATTTGCTTTATAAGTACTAATGAACAGACAATATGTTAATAATAGGCATTCTAATAAGCAACTAGCTAATAGTGAGAATTGATCCCTATACTAAAGTGTTACTGTGAGTTTTTCATTTGAAGTCGTTACGATTTTTATTGATTTACGCACTAGCATTGGTTGAGCGCAGTGATTTCACATCTTTTTGATTCGCTGAGCTAATTGCAAAAAAAAAAGCTAATTGTGTTCTACATAAATAATATGATGCTTCCTCAGAGTAAGTCCAAACAAGCATCTTAAATAATGTCTTTGGCAGGTATTTTAGACAGGTTGATGCAATGTTTTAAAAAATGAACTGAAAACAGTCTTATTTGCATGTGAAATGTTTGCCTTATCATTAGCTCTCTCGTGGTGCATTGACTTCCGCAGCACACAAACAAAACGGTGGATGGGCTTTGATGCTCAAGCCTGTATAAGACCAGAAGAAGTTAATTATGCGCTGTCAAGCAAGTACCTGCTGATAAGTATCTCTCTGCTTTCCTCTCCGTTTCGCAAACACACACACAAATCACATGTCATCTTAATGTTGACAGAAGAATTTCAGGGAGGCTACTTGGAAGCTTTTGAAAGCCCTCATTTAGGGCGTCCTGTCGTGTGCTGCAAATATTTGAGAATGGACAGATTTTTCCATCAAAGGACATTCAGCAAGTGTTATTTGAACACACACACACACACACACACTGAGAAAGAGAAAGCGAGATAGCGCTGTGAAGAATGTCAGATTCATTAAATGCTGAGGACCTTTGTGGACAACCAGCTGACCGACTTCCTGTTTGTGTCAATATTATTGTAGAGCCCAGAGGCACATATATTTTTGAAGGTCACGCTAATCTATATATAGCCTATGTGCAATGTTAAATTGCATTCAAGCTTTAGCGTACAGTAAAGGACGTGTTTGTGTGTAGATATTACTATGTGCATGACCTTGGCTTCAGGGTTAGAGATAAGGAGCTGTTTGCATTGGAGTGATCTCCACATGCTGGATGTGTGAGGATAGGCCTGTCAGATAAATAAAAGTGTCTATATGAGACACACACACACAAACAGCAGGTAAAGAATCAGTCACATGTCAGAGCTTGTGATGTGACAGATAGAGTGCTGTCTGCAACTGTGTCTGTCAGTGAAATGAGAAGCCTGAAGAGTGAGACCTAGATGAGAACTCATACTTCTGTGATGGAGCCTGAAGAGATGGAAAGTGCAAGGGAAAGACGAGCTGATACGGGAAGAGATAAGATGAGAGGAGATGAGAGAAGAGGACAGGAGAGAATGTAAAGGAATCAAGTGAGATGAGACAAGACAAAGTGAAAGTGAAGTGACAAGAAACAATGAAGAAGAAAGTTGAGAAAAGACAATCGAGAAGAGACAAACATACATGAGATAAGGCGAAAATAAAATGTAAGTAAACAGAAAATGAAGTAACGAGAAGAGAAGAGATGAAAAGAGATTTAAAGCAAAGAGACAAAACTACATAGGATGAGCTGAAATATAAATATATATATATATATATATATATATATATATATATATATATATATAAATATATATATATATATATATATATATATATATATATATAAATAAGTAAAAAGAAAATGAGACAACGAGAAAAGACCAAACTGAAATCTAAAAGTTTATAAAAAGGGCAAGTGAATAAATAAAATAAAATAAAAATCATTAAATGCTGATACAAGAAATACGAGATAAAGTGATAAAATTAAAGAGAAATAAGATAAAAGATAAAAATTCAAGAGAAATAAGGTAACTAGAAGTGACTGAAATAAATAAATATGTAAAGGAATAAATAAAAATTAAATAAAATATACTGAGACAAGAATTATGAAAAAGTGATAAAATGACAAGTCAAAGGATTATGAGAAATAACTGAAATCAAAGAAATATATAGAAATGTTTAAAGGATGTAAGTCCATATGACATATGAATAAAATAAAATAAAATATGAGATAAACTGATAATACAAAAAAACAATACAAAATTAGGTAACGAGAAGTGTCTGAAATCAAAGAAACGTATAAAGGATAAGAAGTTTATTTAAGAAATGATAATAACATACGAGTCAAAGAAAGAAGATAATGAAAGTCAAGAGAAAATAAGGTGATGCAGTGGCGGACCACCACAATATCAAAACTGACCGCCACAAATAGATTTTCCAAAAGGCTTTGATTTCGTTGAATAAACATGAGCACTGCACGTTTAAAAATCAAAATCCGGCGCAGGTGTTTTTATATCACTGTATTTCAGAAGAAATCCGACTGTCTTCAGAAAATTTTTGATGTCATTTTCATTTCATCTTGCATGTAATGCCTGATAAAGCAGCGTTTGTGAGCAGATCCCTGCTTTGTGTACAGCGTTACTGGGGAAACCTCTATTTCTGCACTCTAAAAGCGCCCCCTGCTGGCAGAGAATGAAGTTGCATATACTGTACATATGGGGCCGGGGATTGCTGCCACAGAGTGTAAGGCTGTGGGAAACACTGTGATGGACAATAAAAGAGATTAAATGACAGAGTAAAGAGAATAGAAAAAAATCACAAGAAAAGAAAACTCCAATCATGACTAAATGAGGTGACAATTCCATTTGAAAATAAAGCAAAATAAAATAAAATATATAAAACAAAATAAAATGTATTAAAAGATGAGAAATGTGGCAAAGAGAAGAGACGGGATGAGAGCATAGAGAAGAGGAAAATTACTTGAGACATGGTATGCAAAAAACAGAAGTCAAGAGAAATGACAGATGTCACTAAAGGCACACACACTTACAGCGTGTAATGTCATATCCTTCTGCAGGCCTACAAACATGCCCTGCTGAGCAACTCCTCAACAGCAGCTCACATTCACAAGTGCTCTTCATTAGGACTATATGGAATGTAAATAAACATAATGTACTTATTAGAGATTGACATATAAGCCCATGGGGACTCAAACAATAAACCAGGAATTTACTAATGGTTGCAAAAGCTTTTGTGAGCTGAATTCATATCAGCACCTCTCTGTAATGTCTGGAAATGATTACCGGCACAGATACATTTCTGCTTCTGAAACCAACCTGACACATCTGTCCTTAAAAGACCTCTTAACATGCCTTTTGAGACAGTGAGACACTCTCAGACGAGAACATATTCAGGTATGACACAACTGGAAGCTATTAGCTATGTTTTTATGCAGTGGGGTGAGTGTTTTTTCCCTTCATATTTAAAAGACAGAGTGTTTTCTCAGTGGTACAAGTTAAATAGCCTGAGAAATATTTTATTAGTGCAGGAGGTTCATTCATCATAATGATCAAAGTGCTCTAGAGCTTCTTAGATCCCAGAAATCTGTCCTTGTCACTTTTATTACTCTGTTGCATGCGAACGTTTCGGTAACAACAAGGAAAAGCGTTGCAGTGTGACGCAGCATCAATAACAACATGATTCTTCCTGACATAAATACTACATTAATCAGAAATCATCACATTCTTGGAAGTAATCTAATATTTTGTGAGCGCAAACCGACTAAAACTTCCCTCTCATCTCTTGCTTCTTGTTTTTCACCCTACACCCATATTCCTAAAAAGGCACTATGGATGTGAGGTTTGTTTCATGCCGCAGACCACCCTGTGGTGATCTGAGAGCTTTCCCTCACTGGTGAGCTGCAGTCATAACAAAGTAGAAACTATAAAAACAACTTTACCTTCAGGGTTTCTGTGCAGGCTGAGGAACATCTGATTACATCGAGGACCACACTCCTCAGAATAACCATCGGAACCTGCCTGTGCCTCCATGCTATAAGTCCTTAATGCAAAAACAAAAAATAAAGAAATGAATTAGGTTATTAAAAATAAATAATGAATTAGGTTACCGGATTTATCTGCAAAATAGTAAAGGACTTCACCAAAAAAGCTCTGTCATTAAGTTTAGTTGAGATCATAAACACCATAAACGTGCATAAAGATTGTAATTTTTTTTTAAATGAAATAAAAATGAAATAAGATTTAAGGTTTAAAGCGATAGTTCACCCAAAAATAAAATTTAGCCTTGCTTTATAATGGCAGTGGGTGGGTGTTCATGTCAATTATTTAAAATCATAACGTCATAAAAAGTGTCAATAATAAAATAAAATGAAATGAAATCTTGGTGTGTTTTACAGAGGTGGGTTTATGAAGACTGTTAAGCTCCAAAAAGGACAAAAACAACATCATATTGTACATAAAAAGAGTAAATTAGGTCTATTTAAAATAAAATAAAATAATGAAATTTTGCTAAATAATTTCCGTTGTTTTACCTACTTGTGTGTGATGAGCTACATGTTGTGATGTGTGAGATGTGGTGCTTGAGAGTCTGGTCACAGCGCTGCAGATAGGAAGCAATAACGAGTGAGCAGCTCCAGGCTAAAAGACACTGACAGAGCTCCACCAGCATAGCCAGATCTCACAAGAACAACAAGCAACCTACTCTAACAAAACAAGCTCAAAATAAGCCACTAGCCTCTCGACAATAAACCTACACAACTGACCCAATATTTCTGTGTCTGCTTGGGTTTGTTTTAATGTGTTGACTATTGTCATTATTATTATGATAAACAGGCTTGGCTTTTTTCATGAAGTAGCTTATATACATAACATAATAATAAACATATTTTTAAGGTTG